>NW_011889227.1:609284-632426 GCF_000151845.1 Pteropus vampyrus | reverse complement strand
ACTTCTTGTTCTCCCTCTTCTCCTTCAGGTACCCCTATGATGCAATTACTTTGTTAAATTTTTTCCCATAGGCCCCTTAATTATCACATTTTCGGATTTCCTGCCATTCTGATCGGGTGCCCTCTGCTTCCCCGTCCTCTGTATCAGTAATTCGATCCCGTGCTTCATCTACTCTGTTGATTTCCTCTAATACACTCGTCACCTCAGATAATGAATTCTTTGTTTCTGAGCGGTTCCCTTTTGTAATTTCCATTTTTATGTTTTTTTAATCTCGTCGTTAAAGTTCTGAGTTCATCTACTCTGTCCCTAAGTTCTCTGAGCATCTTTATAACCAGCGTTTTGAATTCTGCATTGTGAGATCGCTCGACTCCATTATTCCTGGATCTCTGTTCTGTTCTGTCATACGGGACCTGCTTCTTTGTCTCCCCATCTTGGCTGCCTTTTTCTGTCTGTTTCTATGTACTAGGCAAAGCTCCTAAGTCTCCCGGTCTTATTAGCGTGGCTCTGTGTAGTAGCTGTCTGGTGGCACAGTCCTGAGAGGGGTTCGGCTGCAGGCCAAGTTTAGCCCCAGCCTGCGCCCCTACGGGGGCCACCTGTTAAGATTTAGCAAGCAAACCGCAGATGCTGTGCTTACAGTTGCCTCAAGAGGCCACGCCAGAAACCGAGGCCAGTCGCCACCAGTGTGAGTCTCACGCTCCTCGGCAAAGGGTACAGGACCAGGCAAGGACACTAGATGTGGCTTGGGTGGGGCCGCGAGTTGGGAGAGGCGGAGTTTCAGGGAATTCTCTGGGCGGAGGGACCTGTTATTCAGTTTGGTGACGTCTCAGCTATGGCGGCGCTGCGTCCGCGCACTGGGAGTGGGGAGGGCGCCACAGAGGAATAATGGACACCGCCGGCACTTCTGCCCAGGAGAGCACCTCGCCTCTGGCCCTCATTCCAACAACTCAGTGTCCCCCCTAGAAGTCCCTGGTGCCCCCCGAGCAGCCGACCCGGTGCTGGTGCTCAGAGCAGCAGGTCAGTCACTGCGGAAGTGCGCTCATGGATGCGGCCCCTTTAAGAGGCGTCTGCCACTGCCACAGCCTCTGTCCCACTTGCTGCTGGGGACCCGGCAGCCCCGTGTCCTCTCGTCCTTGGTCCCTCCTCCCCGCTCCCGTTGCGGGGTGATTTAATGATTTCTCTCCCTAGTTGTAGGGCTTCTGTTCATCTAGACCCTAGGCGACTCTGCTTGCTGTTTTCTGTTTCTGTCACGAGACGCACAAAGCCTCTATCATCTACGCCATTTGCCCGGACTCCTGATTTCTGCTCTTAATTTATTTGTCTTTTCCCTCTGCTCGTGTTGGGTTTAATCTGCTCTTCCTTTACTAGTTTCTTAATGTGGGCACTTAGATCACTGACACGAGACTTCGTTTTCCCTTTCTAATACAAACAGTTAATGCTGTACCTCTCCCCTCTACCGCTTTGCTACATTCTACAAATTTCAACGTGTTCTGTTTCCATTATCAATCAGCTGAAAATATTTTCTCATCTCTCGTCATTTCCTCTTTGACACTTGGGGTTATTTGTGTGTTGTTTCATTTCCAAATATTTGAGGAGATTCCAGAAACCTTTTTTTAGATTGATTTCTAGTTTAAATCCATTATGCACTGAATACATACTTTGTATGATTTACTATTATAATTTGTTAAGGTTTGTTTTATGGCTGAGAATCTAGTGTCCTTTGGTAAAAATTCCACACGCACCAGAAAAGAATGTACACTGGCTGCTGGGGGAAGGTTCCTAAAGGGTCAGTGAGGTCAAATGGACTGCCAGTGGTGGTCAAGTTTTCCGTATACTTACTGATTTTCTGTCTATTAGGAGAGTTTTAGATTTACGGGAAAATTACGAAAATGGTACAGAGAGTTCCCATAAAACCCATGCTGAGCGTGCCCTATTAATATATCAGTATATGTGTCACGATTAATGAACCAACACTGACACGAAAAATCTATAAATCCATGCTTTATTCAAATTTTCTTAATTTTTACCTAAAGTCCTTTCTCTGCTCTGGAATCCCCTCCAGATACCACACGGCATTTGGCTGTCATGTCTCCCGAGCTTCCTTCTGACTGTGACAGTTTCTTGGACTTTACTGTCAGGTATTTTGCAGAACATCCTTTGGTTGGGACTTGTCTTGTACTTTCTTCACGGTCATGGGTCTTTGAAAGGAAGACCACACAGGAAAAAAATGCCATTTTTATTCCATCGTATCAAGGGTACAGACCATCAACACGACCCATCGCTGGCTGCCGGCGTTGGTTATCTGGCTGAGGGACCGTCAGGTTGCTCCGCGAGGTCATGGTCACTCCCTCCCCTGCACTGTCCTCTTCGGAAGGGAGTCGCGGTGCGCGGCCTGCACTTAGAGTGGGGGGCGTGCTCCTCCCCTGAGGAGTGAGGGTCTACAGGGACTACCCGGAGCCCCCCGCACAGGTGGTCTGTCTCTTCTCCCTTTACTCACTCAATCGTTTACTTACATGACTATGGGCTTAGATATTTTTTGTGTTGAGTTATAATACAATAACTGCTCTATTTTATTGTGGGAATTATTCCAGCTCTGGCCACTGGGAGTTCTTTTAGTTGGCTCCTGTGCCCCTCTGACAGAACCTCTTTCAATGGGTGGGTTTTTTATTTTATTTTGTTTTTGAGTACTTCCTACTTTCTGCACTTCACGATGCTCCAGACAGGGGCTCTGGTTCCCTTGACCAGAGAACAGTGTCAGAACCCGGATCTGGGTGCTCACGCTCGTTCCTAATGGCATGTCATGTCGTTACTCCTCGGCCCTTGCAGCTCACTGTCTTCTTGGTTTAGCTCTTCACACTTCACGAGTAATTTCTAACATCCCTCACTGGGTCCTTCCTCGACAATGTCTGCGCGTGAAAGTGCCCCAGCTCCTCTAAGTCAGAAACTAATACGCACTAACTTCCACCTTCTCCTTATTTCCTGAGTTTTATTAAAGTGATCTGCAATTTATTCCATTTTTTTCAATCCTTTATTTGAATTATTCATCTTAACATTTAACTTCCACAGTCACTTTAATTTTTACATCCCTATCCATTTCATTTATCATCGTTCTTACCAACATATTTCCCTAAATTCTTCTCTAAGTTATTTTTCTGTTTTGCTTTGGGAAAGTCCATCTTCAAGTAATTTACCCCAGGAACAGACCATGAGTGCAACGCTGACGTCTCATGGGCTCAGAACGCCTCGTTCACCCTCACACACCAACGACAGTACTTCGGGGTCCCCATCCTGCCCTGTTTTTCAGTATTTATTTAGCTTTCCAAATGCAACGCCCGGCAACCTGATTTGCTTTGTAGTTAACCCATTTTTTTTTTTTTCCTTATCCCTATATTTTTAAGACTTACTCTTTATCTTTGGGATTCAGAAATCTCATCAGGATAAGGTTAAAATCTATGAGTCCTTTTTTTTTTTTTTTTAAAATATTTAATCTTTCTTAGTTTTACCAAACCTTTCTGGTCTGAAGATAAATTCCTTCAGGTCAGAAATTTCCTTCTATTACTTCTTTTACTGTATCTTCTGTTTGCTCTAAGTTGTGCAATTATTTTGTTTCTCTCTTCTTTATGCAAAAATGTGTCATTTTTCTCAGAGTTATTCCTCTCTCAAGTCACAGTGCCACTTCACGTGCTTTTGAACCGTTTTAAGAGATGGCGCAATTGCCCGCAGCACGAGGGACTCGTTAACGGTCCCACACCACTTGATGAATACCTTAAGTTTTGGTTACATTATTTAAAATATGACTCACCAGGAAAGACACAGCCAAAATTACAGATACAATCCCAAAATTACAACATACTTGAGGCAGTGCTGCCACAATGCCCTCCATTATCATTGGCCAAAGAGTAAACACGCCAGGAATAGAGATCAGGAATTTGGGAAGCAGGAGTTGGTAAGACTGTTATTTTGCTAGAAACCAACATCTAGAAACCTTAGGTGGCCAAAGTGTCCCACACCAACAGGAGACCTTCTCTGTCCTCTCCGTGTCCTCTGGTGGACGAGATGGATCCAATAGTGAGTAAGAAAATACAAATTCTAATCTCTAAACCACACATTGCTGACACAGATACATACCTCTTCAAATCCTCATGCTCCAGGGAACAATGAGAAAACCCTGACAATTAATAAGTAGATCAGCACTGGACATGAACTATGAAGAATAACATGACAAACATGAAATGGCCAGTCCAGAGGCACGCACATATTTCTGACTCTGAAACACTTACCACGAATTTCCCCTAAGACCTCCAGCCACCCACCTGCCCATTTTAAAGTGGCCTCACGAACTGCAGTGTCCAAAAAACACAACCTGAAGCCTCAGGCCGGCAGGTACACGAAAGAATCAGAAGATGAACAGAGTCCCTGAATTGCCACCAACCAGGAACACCTATTTTCAATTTCCATGAGCAAGAGATAAGCTTCTTGGTGTGTTTGAGCCATTAGACATGTGTGTGATGTATTACAGTACTTACTACAGTAGCATTTTTGTAATTGCTATTTATTACAAAAACTCAAATGACCAGAATCCAAATATTGCCATAAATAGTGTTCACCAAACTGTACTTTTCAACTGCATCCCTAGGTATTACATCCGTGTAAAAATAACATATGGTCTACATAGCAGAAAAAGATTCAGAACCTGATATCCAAGGGCATGATATTGTAGCTTGTAACAGCAGCTCGACTCTCAGCTTTTAAAAAGTCTAAAAGCAAAACAGAACGACTCATTCTGAAAGGTAAAAGCAGAGCTTACGTTGGCCGCCGTGTCTCAAGTAGAGTCAGCAGTATCTGGATGGCACTGACGATGGCTGATTCATTTTTCTCCTTGTGGAAAATGTTTGATAGAAGCTGCTCTATGATTTCTTGCCTGGGGAAACAAATCAAAAGTCAAGTGCTAATGGTAACATCGCTTAACAGTTAACGACTTCAGAGAAAAAGGTCCCGGCACCAGTAAGACGCATATTATACAAACATTTGGTATCACCTGGGCACGTTTGTTTCAACTTGAAAGTATTTTGTTTTTATACATTTATTAAAGTAGACAAGTGATCCTGCTTATTATAACTATACTCTCCCACACATATATTCCAAGCCCCTCTCCTCAGCAGACTCATTTGGGCCCTGCTGGCCTCTGCCTATCTTGTGGAGAGCCCCAAATATTTCTAGACTGTGTCACCGCCCACTGTGACCAGGTGGTTGTGGTGGCAGTGGCTGGGAGGCTAGGGTAGGGTAATAAGCCTCAGAACCCTTCACCCTCTCAAGAAAAGGAGGACTTTTCAAAAAGGCTAATTAGAACCCATAAATGTTTTCCCACAAAGGCATTAATGTATAATTAAAGACCTAAAACAGGTAAAAGAGAACATCAATTGTTGCATTTTACTCTATAATTAAAATGATAAACTGAAATAACATGAGAGCAATGATATGAATCTGAACTGCTGCCCAAAAGGATTCTGTGCAGGCCCTTCCCATTACACCTCTCAAGTACATACGCAAGGTCACGGTTAACCGAAAGCACTGGGATAATCTGTTAGATAAATTTATATGGACCCTCTCAAGGAAAACCTTCGTTCCTTAGGATCTCGGCAATTTTCAGAATCCATGTGGATTAAGAAATGGAATCTCTCTTACAATGTGACACACAGCTGGGCTGTCCTTGCTGCTCACCTGGCAGAGACGCCAGTCAGCCCAGGGTACAGTTGGGCTCACTGTGTCCTAACACCTGTTCCCTGCCAAGCTAGGGCAGCAACTAGGAAAGAATCTCTCTCTTTGGAGAAAGCACCCGAACCTGGTGTCTAAACTAACTTCAGAGGAACCTCCTGCCGGAAGGAGCTTTCAAGTCCTTCCAGACTGGCACTGAGACTGCTCTGAGCTCTCTCTCTGAGACGGCACTGTGACAGTCACTCCACACACAGTCTCCAGAGTGAACACTATGTCTGGGGCCGGACTCTGGAAGACAGAGCGAGCGCCTCTGTGCAGCGGACACGCGTCGTCTTCACACGGCGGCCTCGCCCAGGAGAGGGCCAACGCGGCGCCCAGCTGTGGACGTCCACCGTGTCACTCAGGCACAGTGTTCACACCAGATGGCGCGGTCACGCTGTCAGTACTGGTGCCTGAAGGGAGTGGCCAAAAAAGGCACCCTCACTTCTTCATGGCTGCACCAAATTCAAAGTCTACTATATCACGAAAGTATTCTACTAATGAACAAAATCTGTATTAATAACCAGCAAAAGAGTAGCTAAGCCACATTGAGTCTTTAAAACAATAAGGCATTTGTTTACATGCGAGAGAAAACAGTGGTTTTCACATTTAAAAAAATAGGAGTTCATGGATGAGCATCAGTAAAACTCCTGATGAGCTGTGTGATGCGTGTAGCCATCCAGGGTCTTTACCCACGCCTCTGAGACAAGGGCTCGCTTCTGTTCTGTTTTTGTTTTTGACACGGGAAGTCAGGGGAAAGACTTCTATATAACTCAATGGCTCAACTGGGATCAAATCCGAATTCATTCGAAGTCCGTTAATATTAAGAGTTAAGGACTGCACAGTCCAAGTCTAACATGCCTGTTTTTAAAGAAATTTTTGACCTTGAAAATTTCCCACAGAGCTGCTACTGAACACATCCAGGTTAAGCCCAGACCGCTTCCCAGGCTAACATCGCTGTCTAACGCTTCAGTCCACGTTCCCAGGGATGGGTGGGTACTCCCACCCATCTGCACCACCCACTTTAACTTCAGCTCATTTCAAGGTTTTCCTTAAGTGCTACCCTACACTTCTATTTATGCATGTGGTGTCTACACACACGTGCACACACACAAAACCTGTGCCCTGTTTGGCATAGCATAAAGAGTTAGGTAACCGGTGTGTACACTACGTATTGCCAGTAGATCGGCCTAATACATAACACTGTAGTTTTAGATAACTTATCAAACGCATAGAACGCTCCTATGATCCATAAGTTCACTGAGCTCACAGAAAGCTCACAGGCTTCCACCATAGAGTACTTCCTCTGCTAACAGACACTAAAAGAACCCCACAGAGTGGGAGCACTTCTGATGTTTGAGGGGGTAGTTCTCATTCTTAGGAAGTGTGGAAACACCATCACAAAGTCTCCTCGCCACTGAGTGCAGCGAGGGTTCACCTCAGTGACGGCATGGAGCAGCGGACGCACGTCCCTGTATCTGAAGAAACCAACTCCATCTAACAGTTAATGATGTCGATCTGAGCACGTACTGATCCGCATCAAATTACAGTCGCCTGACCCAGGACTAGAGACAGGCTGAAATGCATCAGCGGGGCCACGCGGGCGCCAACGGCTAGAGCCCCCATTTGGTTCACACAGAGGTGTGTGAACAGAGACCGCGGTGGCACTGAAGAGCTCAGTGATCACCACCCATTGGTCAGACCCTTGGGGTGAAACTGTGACATCCGAGACAGGAGCCACGCACCACGGGTGGCTGCTCGGCAGTCAAAAAGTAACCAGTCTGAACCCGCCTGGCGTTAAGAACACATGCTGGATTTCTAGAACTTTATCCACAGGAAAGAATGTGGAGTACAGACATCGCTCAGCTAGGCATCCACGGGGACCGGTCCCAGGACCACCCCGCCCCCACGGCTACCAAACTGAGCCTACCGCGCTCAAACGGCAATCTCACACGGTTCACCCCAACACCACTGCGGTTACTGGGATCTGAGCGTGAAACGCCTTCCACGTTACAAAAGAGTGCGTGTGCCGTAACGCCAGGAGTCACTGACGTGGGGCAAAGGAGCGTTTCGCTCAGGAGCTGATGAGCTCTTCCGTTCCGCTACTTGAGAGAACTGGTCAGCTCCTTCCTACTGGGAAGACACGAGTGCACTTCTCAGGAGATGCCTTGTCTCTAATTTGTTCCTTGCTTCTGTCACACTTGCCAAGTAAATAATACACGTGAATGTTTATTTTAACGAAAGGGTCTCACAGTAGTTAAGCCAAAAGATGCAAAGGGGTCTCAATGTACAAGAGGACTGAAACGGGACTGAAAAAAATCGCTGAAAACAACAGTAGCAGTGAATTGAAGCAAGAATGCCGTGCGTACACAATGCTAACTGCATGCTCACGTTCCAGCTATTCATCCAAAGTGAGAGGATGCCTGCTTTATCTTCATGAAAATAACTCAGCTGTACAGATGCAGTCAAATGTATGCCCGTGCTTGATAATACTTCCTGAAAATGCACGAATCTAGAAAAACGAGTAAACGCGGGTGGGCCATTCAAAAATTTCAAAACAGCACACCATCCCCAAGCTGTCCTCCACCTAACCAGGAGATGGCGGTTCACTAGGAGGAATTACCTAGAAACTAAGGGCAGAAGCAGGACAAAGAAATGGAACACACATGACATGTACCCCTTCAAGTCAAGTCTGCCCAGGTACTCTTAGCTAGGTGCAAAGACACAGCGAGCCCTAAGAAGAGCTTCCGGTAAAAATCATTCATCAAAATAGATCAGACCGGTTTGTACATAACATGTTCTCCACCACAGACATGGAGGCAGGGAGTAAATTGGAGTAAATTACGACATCTACCCCTCTTGTGACGCTGTGCAGAATTCTAGTTAAGCGATTTGGAAAGTCTGAAGTCGACGCAGAAGCGTCAGTTACCTATACTCTTCCCCTGGAGGTCGCTGGGCAGCATGAATGCCTGGGGTCAGATGAGCTCTCCTCCTCCTCACCCACTCCAGGGCAGTGTCTCCCAGAGGTGCGGCCCCGCATGAGGAACACTTACCAACCGCTCCGCATGGGAACTCTGAAAGGCATCACCATGAAAAAAGAACGAGAAGAGCATTTCGAACGTACTTTTCTAGAGTGGCGAGCAGAGGGTCTGGTTCTGTGCTGTTCTGAATTTGTAACATCTGGTCTCTGCTCAGGCGAACAATTTCACAAAGTGACTGGGACGCATTGGAATGCCGCT
Source organism: Pteropus vampyrus (assembly GCF_000151845.1). Classification (NCBI taxonomy): domain Eukaryota; kingdom Metazoa; phylum Chordata; class Mammalia; order Chiroptera; family Pteropodidae; genus Pteropus; species Pteropus vampyrus. Next base: position 623,436 of record NW_011889227.1, on the reverse strand, counting down.
AAAGGGGAAAAAAGTACAATTTTCACTATAAAATGCATGAGAAGTCAAATTTATAACAAAAAGGGAGAAAATGCTTAAGAAATAACACAAATTAATATTGGCCATAAACTGCAGTGAGGAAAAAGTCAAGCTCAAAAGAAATAACATGTAAAAAGCATGAGTATTTCATTCTGTCAGGCTAACGAGCTCTACTTATCAGTACTGCACAGTACAAAGTACACATCACTATTTGTGGGGAAATGTGATAAAAGCTTTGGCAAGGAAAAGTTTCTGTAACTGAACACTTGAAAAAAATATATTCTCCAAATATAAACTATTATCATCTTTCTGGAATACATCGACGGGTAAGAAAAAGTACATCTTTTCCGAGTGTACAGAGCGTTTACCTTAGAAAAAAGCTCTAACATCTCAGCGCACACACGCCATATTCTGTGGCACGTGGCACTGAGTGTGACCTGCAGCACAGGCAGAGCAATGATGCCCCAGCACAGGTGACGATGCAGACCGGTGTCAGAGCCCACTGACTGGAGTCAGGACCCCAACACCCCGTAGTCAACAGAAACCGGTCGGACGTCGGCGGCCTGTGATGAGCACTTTGTACAGAATGCAACTATCAACAGGACCGTCTAATGGGCAAAATTAAGTTTCTTGCAAGTCAAGTAAGGAATGGGCTGATGCCCCAAATGCTTTGTCCTTCACCAAAGAACTTGCTAGAGAGCTGGGCTTCTCCTGTGAGTTTTCCTGGCCCCTGCAGACAGGTGTAACACCCACTGGGTGACCGAGCTCTTCCGCACCAGAACATGATGGAGCAGCAAGCAAGCCTCAACCACAGACACGTGCTCCCTGGGAACGGGCGGGCCATGCTCTGTCATCACCTGACATGTGGACACGCCGGCATGTGTCCTCCATGTCCACAGCAACAACGCTGCGCTGTCCCGTGAGGAATGACGGGGAAGCAGCAGCCCCTTTGACAGCACTTTCTTTCTTCCTCTCTCTCTCCCTCTTCCCTCCTCCCTTCCCACCCTCCCCACAGAGGAAGGGGAGGGGCTACACCTACCTTAATAGAAAATTCAGCTTTATGAGAGAGAATATTCTCCGTCCTCCTTTGCACTGTTCCCCCATGATGCTCACTCTCCCATCTAACCTGCACCCTAGAATGTAAGGGAGGCCCCCCCACCCCTTGCCTCATGACAGACTCTGCACCTTCTGTAAACCAACTTCTCCACAGATATTAGGTTGAACAGCATGGAACTGTCATGTCTGCAGGTAGAAATGGTTGAATACTGGCAATTCCTCATGGCTCAGCCCCCTACTGAAGGTGGCAACAAGAGCAGCAGCAGCGAAGCCGAACGACAGCCTCCTCTAGAGCCACACCAGCTGACCCCGGCGACCCCGTACTGACAGACGGACCCTCAGCACAGGGCCCAATGTGCAAACTCCAAAGCAGTGTCAACCTTTAGCACCTAGGGCAAAGCCAAACCTTCCAGAGCACAAAAGCCTGGGCCAGGAAAGACGGCCACCAAGAGCCTGTCACTCTAGGGGTCCAATAGGGTCAAAAGTGACCAAGATCCCACCGTGCTGCTTAGAAAACTTTGGCCAAGATGCAAAGAACAAATGCAGGCGTGGCCACACCACTTGGCTAAAGATGGGTATAAAGGAAAAGCGCTGTAGCCGGGGTTGTGTATAACGAAGACGAGCAGATCTGCACGACGTCCCAGCTCCGCAACGGAGACGGTGCCAGGACCGGGGCTCGCTGCCTGCTGCTCGCCACATTTCTGGAAATTTTGGGGGTATCAGCAAACGCAGCCTTTCATGTTCAGAAAACTGTCAATTTTGAGACTGCCAGATTATCACTGTTCCAGCTGCCCTCTACCCTCACATCTCATACACGTATGCTCTGGGCCCAATGAACATGGTTGTTTTAAAAAAAATCAAGTTTACAATAACACAAGAGAACTTACATCTTCTTCTTGCGATGGATGAACTATTTCCACAAGCCTCTGGATAATTTTCTCCTCATTCAACCACTGTAAAACACATTGTAGAAGCAATCATAGCAATGAGCGGCTCTCGTTCAAGCCCCAGTGAAGGTTAACATACTTGGAAATAGCCAGCACATTCTAAGCAGAATGTTGCAGGTTTCTCTGGACTTTGAACACTACAGGAAATTAAAAGTCCCCCAAGGAAAATGCCAGTGAATATATGATTTTAACAGCAGCCAGCAGCAACAACTCCTCCCCGACTTACGATACCCACATACAAAAATTCTACATATCGGCTCCTTAGCTGGGGGTAATTCTGGGACACTGAGCACTAAAAGGGCCTGTACTCTGGTTATTGGGAGGGGTGAGGAGTGGGGGTGGAATTTATACATTTTCTATAAAGGAATATTCACTTTAAAGAGAGCTACGGAAAGACTGACAAAAGCAGTGTTTAGTATCAAGTTTCTGGGTTAAAATGCATGTTGAACTTTTAGATTCCAAAACCAAAACAACCACAGGAAATGTGAAGAATAGGGGGTGGGGACACTACAGAAGCAGAGTTTATCTGCCCTGTCACATGTTGGCAAAGAGCTATTATTATGACAAGGACAATCACTCCTTCATCTACACATGACACACTGCTGTAAATGAAACCGTGAAGTGGGTATTACGGAAACACCAATGAAAACTCGGCTGGTGTAAGATCAGTTCCGTGAGGGACGAGACACCATAATAAGGCACTGGCTACCGAGAAAGGACACATGCGCACACCGTGGTCGGGAGTGCTGGAGGGCAAGAAACCCAATCCCAGTTGCTAAAGGCATGGGGAGAAAGCCTACCACCGGCTCCGGCTCCTGAGACGGGCCGAAGGAGAAGGCGAGGGAGCTGTGGGGCCCGGCCCGGCCCAGCCCAGCCCAGCCCAGCCCGCAGCCCGCCCTGGGGGACCGCCCCGCTGGGGCTGTCAAAGTGCAGAGGGCGGGGCAGGCTTAGGGAAGTCTAACGGGCTCTGGCTGACACACTCAGAGCAGCAATGTCCCTAAAGCAGAGGATGGTGCCGCCTGCAAGTACGGGCCGCACTGGGCAGTCCCCCCACCCCACTGTCTCCACAGCTGGTGACGGGCGTGCACATCCCAGGTCCGCTTCTGGACTCCACCTCGCAGTGGCCCCCACACTGCAGTCAGTCCCTGAGGCGCTTCCAGCTACCCTTCCCCCAACAGTGCCGTGACGAACCACACCCATCGCTGCACCTGAATTCAACGTGGAAGTGACCAAAGCGAGTCTAGAAATCCACGCTGAATAACCCTCTGCCACAGTCCAAATATGCAGGCGCCACCCCCCCGTCCTCAACGGTCCTCAGCCTCTTTCCACACCCGCAAACACCTAAAAGGAGCCGGTGTCCCAACTCAGGGCCCTTCCGCAGGCAGCTCTCGGGACGCCCGCTGGGTCTGCTCTGCTGGTTTCCTCACAAGGACTCTGCCCTGCAGACACAGCCCCGACCCCAGGCCAGGACCATCTCGCGTGCAGCACGCACGCATGCGCGCACACACACACGCACGTGCCCGCCCTGCCACTGCGGCCACTCCTGCCCACCTCAGCGGAGCCGCCCTTTCCCGGGACACCACCTGACAAGCCTCCTGTCTCTCCTGGTCCTTCAGCTCATTAATTAAAATTTGCATTTCCAGAGAAATGAGCAAGTCCTCAGGTTCGAGGCTGAGACTGAATGGATCGGGGAATGGGTCTGGAAGAACGCAGAGGAGAGAGAAAGAGGGAGAAGACAAGGGGGCGGCAAAGATGAGTCTGTGGGGAACCTCGCCTTCAGGTCACTCCCACAGCCCTCTTCCCGCCCGAATTCCAGCAAAGGCAGCGCCTCAAGAGATACACGAACCCTAAAATAACCATCTCCCCAAATTTAAAATATGTGCCCTCTGGAAGTAAACTGCTTCCTCCTTAGCCTGCGCTCCCAGCACCCACGAGAACGTTACCTCCGAAGCCTGATTCCCTGAAATGCCGACGCCTCTCCTTTCTGACTTTCAGGGGTGGCCCTGTAGCGCGACCGTATTCTCGAGAAGCCTCAAAGCACACTCAGACGAGGTTCACAGTCCCAACCGTCTTATTCTGCTCTTGTCACCTCACCAGCTTTGAGACAAATCCTCAGTCCGCTCCACCCCCCCCTCCGCCCCCACTGGAAAACCAACCAGCAAAGAAAAAGACCCCAAAGGACAAAGACACACCCTAGGCCCCTGGGACGTGCTGCCTCAATCTTAATCCCGTGAAACCTGAGTCTCTTCCTATCTCCGAACAACCTTCTCCCCGACCCTCCGCCTTGCCCCTCAGTTTCCCAGCCAACCTTCTACCACCAAGCCCCGGGACACCCCCCAGCACAGCAGCCCACCCGCCTGTCCCCACCACACTCCACAACAGTCACAATTCTACTCACGTTCAGCACGTCCTGCCTGGGCTGCGGAGGCTCGATGCATGTCAGGAGCCTGAGCAACAAATCCATGATAGCTGACGTTCCTATGTGCTTTATAATAAGGTCGACAAAATCACGTTTCTTCTTTAAGAAATCCACAATCTAGAGGAGAAGAAGCCAAAGGTGAAAGACAAGCAACTGGGCACTTCAGAATGCTTCCGATCCTGACTCCGCAGCGGCCCCGCGCTCCCGAATCCCACCCCACTCTGAGGAGAGGAGAGGAAATGCTGAATTCGTAGTATTATGTCAATTTGGAAAGCCTGCTAATTTTTATAATATTCAACAATCCCTTAGGAAAAAATCTCCCAAATTATCACACACTCCCAAATACAAATACACCATAACCGAATATTTCTCTTTTTACTTTCATTATTAATTCTCAGAGGATAATAAATTGCATACCCTGTGAAAAGCCAGACAATATACCATTTCAGTTTATAAACATAAAGCAAATCCATTAGACTTTGCACTAAAACCCAGAATATTCGAAATTCTAATTATATTCCATGGAGCAAGCAAGAGAAAATAATTCGAAACATAAGGATTTCTACATCACTCAAAATGACTAGCTCACCTGTTACACAGAAACATCACATCTGGACTTTACTTCACCTGATCAGATTCACACAAGGAGAGTGAGTGTGGGGGAGGCTGACCGTTACACCGTGGGGCTGTGACCATGGTAACACGATTAGAACCCTGCCCCCTGAGTGCCTTCTGCGTGGGAAGAAAAGGGGGACTGTCTGTCCTGTACGCCCTCGCGGGCCTTCTGATTCCTGTCGTCGGCACAAATGATCTACTCACAGGCCCTGGAAGCAGCAGGCTGGCGAGGCAGCTGCTCTAACAGCCTCACTGAAGCCCGAGTGGGGGCTGCTTAACTCAGTGTAACAGATGAAGAAACTGAGGCTCAGACCAGTGAAGCATCTTGCTAGAAACTAAAAAGTGGCTGCCCTAAAATTTAAACTTAGATTTATATGTCTCAAAAGCCACAATCCTGCCATTATTCGGCATAAAGAAATCTAATGGCCAGACGACGATGAAAACTGTTCCACACAGTGATTAACCATCACGCATTGCTTCTCCAGACAATGAGGTTAAATGTTGTAATATAAACCTTCAAGAAATTATACATAATTAATCCGCTAGCAAATGAGTGACAAAATAGTTGAGAGGAGGAAAAATCACATGTGCCCAAAATATTGCGTAGTTTCAGTGGTAAAAGCACTCGATCTGGAGCCTAAACGCACAAATCGCAGCCAGTGTCATGGACAGAGCACGATGTCCTGTGTAGAGGACGACCACTACCCGGGCGCTAACTCGTCTGACACCGACGGGGCCCCGCAACTGGACCTCCTGCTCCGTATCGGCCGAGCCGGATGGAGTCTACGTTTTGTTCACTACTAGCAACTGCATGTCTCCTTACTAACACATCAAGTGAAGGGAAACCTTTATTTACACTCATCATTCTCGAAAAGATCGTGTGGCCTCTTCCTGCGGCTAATAAAACAAGGGCTGCTGAATCTGCTCGTTCTCATTCAAGGAGTCCTGAACCAAGAGGCACAACGAGCAGCAGAATGACGGGGCCTCACCTTTACACAGATGACATGGAGACCAATGCAAATCCTCAGAAACACTCATGACACTGAAAACTAGGGCCCACAACTTCGGGTTCCCCTCACACACAGTGAAGGGGAAAAGCATGATAAGTGTAAGGCCCGTTCGATAATGGCTACAACCATCTGGCACTGACTAAGTAACTCAGGCTGATGGGATGACTTGCACTTCCCAGTAACAGTGAGAAGTCCTGTTGTTTCTCGTTGGAAGAGAGAAGAGAGAAAGACGACCTGCATTATAGTAACCATAATTTGGGGAATATTATCTAAGAAAAAAAGAACCTCAATTCCAATATATTTAGGAAAGTAATCCTGCTCAATGAAGAACATGAAAGAATGACCTCATCTTTCTAAAATTAAACCTGTATTCACTTCACCTTGGCACAAAACAGACGCACTGGGTTTAAAATAGTTCTAGTCTCTCCGTGTCCAAGGGCAAGGACGGGTCCTGGAGTCTACACTCCCCTGTAAAGGGTGCCAGGCCGCTGAGTCTCGCCACCCACGCCTGTCAGCACACCCTTGCTCGCTGCACTCTGGCAGGGCTGTTAGTTTGGACTTGGGCACCTGAGGCTCCCTCTCCATGCTCCCTGGCTGCCGGTCTCCATAGAGACCAGACCTCCTGGCAAGCAGCCCCTTTCACACCGAAGTCCACTAGAACAGTGGTCATCTGGGAGACCTGCTAACGCCTCAGCCTGCTGAGCCCTAGCCCCGGGGCACTTCCCACGAATCCTCAGTGGGGTAACCGCGCTGCTGCTGTCCAGGGCTGCACTGAGAACCACACACGCAACAGCTGCTTGGAAAATCACTTCCAAGTACAGCCGAACTGTTTAAGAACCAAGCAAAGCGGGGAGGGGGAAGAAAGAGGAGGAAGAGAGGGAAGAGGCAGGGGACGTCGGGGCCCCTGACAGGCAGGCTCGGGATTCTCCCAATCACTCCTAGAGCAGAGCTACATCTATACCCAGATGTCTCAAGCTCCACATTTAAGTTGTCTTCCAGCCCCTATTCATCCCTCTTTATTTTTTTTTTTTTGGACTCAGGAAAATTTATTTATTTATTTTATTTTCAATTAGAGTTGACATTCGATACTATTTTATATCAGTTTCAGATGTACAGCATAGCAGTTAGATATTGATATAATTTGCGAAGTGATCCCCGCTATTAGTCTAATACCCACCTGGCAGCACCATACAGTTATTACAATATTAATGACAGTATCCCGTATGCTGTGCTTTACATCCCCATGGCTGTTTTGTAATTACTTCTTAATCCCTTTACCTTTTCTATCCATCTGGCAACCATCAGTTTGTCTCTGTGTCTATAGCTGGTTGTTTTGTTTCCTTGTTTATTTTGTTCTTTAGATCCCATATATAATAAAATTTAAGTTTTTGAGTGGAATCGCAATAGAAACAATCATCATCTGTATAAACCAACCATCAATTACACTTACAGGGAAGCTTTTTGATTTAAGCTTCATCTGTAATCACCATTAAAGGAAAAGAAAAACATAAACTATTGCTTTACACACTCACTCAGACTCCACTCACACACCCAGCTGCTCGGTGTGCGCCGTAACGCCACCACTGACACCAGCGTTCTCACGCTTCTAACCACTTGTCATGAGAAACCACAGAATGCGAAAGCACTGAGACGTGAGGCACTCAGACAGGAATATGGCACATTAGAACATATTCCTTAATGTCTAACTCAGTGTTAAGCCAGAGAGCATCTGAAATATATAAGGTTTAAAACATATTCTTTTAGAGAAGCTGGACTTCAGGCGCGCTCAGAACACTGAAGTCACGAGATGGCTGGGGATCATCTCGGGGGATGATCAGCCCTAATACTTACCTGTGGAAAACAATATTTACCTGTTCTGGTTTTCTGCTGATAAGAATACTTAGCACCTTGCTGAAGAAACTGGCAAGTAGTGGGTTCAAGGGGGGATCGTTTAGGAGGAAGCTATACAATTTCAGGAGCAAGGATTCATCTTCCCCCAGTCTATCATTCATCTGGGAGACATCGGAAGTGAGCAACTCACAAGAAATATTTGGGTACCTAGAAGAATAGGATATTTATATCATCATCTACATTAACAGTTTAATTACATAAAGTAAAACACAAATCAGAAAGCTTTCCTCAAATTTTGTGAGAAAAATAACAAAATTATCTTCTGGAAATTAGAAAATCATTTCAATCCATTCTGTCCAATCTCTAGATTAAAGTGAATTTTCTACTGCGTCTAAAAAATTGTTGCTAAACCATGCTCTAACAGGAATGTATTTTCCCCAACAAAACTGGAGCACACCGAGGACGCAGGAGCCCAGGGAGGCCCCGCAGCAGGGCGCGGGGCCTTCTCAGATGGGTGAGGTGTGGCAGGTAAAGGCCTCGGGCCGCAGCCATCAGCGGCCTACTCTGGCTCTGAAAGCGGCACAGCTGGTAGGACAACCATGGGGACGCTGGTTTCCAGGAAACTCGCTGCACACAGCACCTTGTAACTGCTCAAGACACGTTTAGGTTCCCAGACCGGCCACCTCTATTTTCACATGGGCTGCAAATGGTACTAGAAATTGCATAAGGGGGGCCTTGTCAAATGTTCAGTCTGCATCACATCTTAAGAGAGTAAAGATTCTAATACACTGAAGTGGAGAACGGGATGTCAGCCTGAGCGACTCGGTGGGAGGCGGTATGCAAAGGAATGAGCTCTCCACACCACCTTCCCTCCACCAGGCCTCGCCGCCATGGACACAGACCTCCTCCATACACCCCACAGTACTGGAATACCTGCACCCCTAAAGCTTGCTTACCCCTGAGCACCAGAGCTCACCCTCTGAAAAACACGAGTAGATCCACTTTCTCCACTCACTTCTCTGACCACAAACGACTTCTCGTCTGTTTTCAGCAGCAACAACGGAGCCTCCTCCGAGGCCCACGCAGACCACACTCCCCTCAAGCCACAGTTCAGTTCTCCGCTCTTTATTCCTCCCTGGAGAGCAGCCAGAATCCGGAACCATCTAGTCATTGGGAATGGCAAGCTCCAATGCTGACCAGGACAGGGAGGGGCGGAACAGCCAGAAGCGGCTGTAGGACGAGAGAGGTGAGGACGGTGGGCAGGAGCTTCCCACACCAGCACGCGGCTGCCCGTTTTGAGGCCCCGGACTGGTGAGGCCACTGGCCGCAGACAGAAAGCTACAGCACTGATAGGGTCTGGCATGAGGGCAACAGACTGAGCAGGAGGAGACTGTCCCCAAATGAACCTTTGTACAGAGGGAAAAACTGAAAAGCAACAGAACTGGCAGGTGTGTGGGCACAAGGGCCACGTCACCAAAGGGCTGTCATCTGAAGGCGCGCGGCTCAGCAACTTAGCCTTCCTCACGTTATGAAACGGGTGGGCGTGAAGATGCCACAACATAAAGTCACCATCATGCCGGGGGCAGGATTAGCCAGTGGTTACAGGTGTGGCTTCTGGAGCCACACCATCGAGTTTCAGAACCTGTCTACCACTTCCAAGCTGTATGACCCTGGGCAAGTTAACCTCTCTGGGCCTCAGTTTCCAGGTCTGTAACATTAAGACAAGAGCCCTTACCTCATGAGGGAGAACAATACAACACAAAACACTGAGAAGAAGGCCTGGAATAAACAAACAGCTGGCTGTCTTTACTTCTCTTTATTTTCGACTTCACAGAGGTGCTGGCATGCAGCCATGGGGCTGGGCAGGCGGCACGCTGTCTCGACTACCCCAATCTGAAAGTTGCTGGCAAATAAAGAGTCGGTAAAAGGCAGGAGACCTCAACCCCCGGGGGCAAGCCAAGTGTGTAGAAGACCTTGTCCAAATTTTGACACAGGAGGTCCAGGAGGGCACGGGCACCTTTTAAATTTTTTCACCTATTTTGTCACAGGTGACTCAGAAGTATGATGTAAAGAAGCATGAATATGGATCGTAGGCACCACACAAAAGGCTCAGAGTTCTGGTTCTGGACAGGCTGGAGCTACATTGTCCCTCCCTCCCTTACATTAAACAAGCTTCTGAACACCCAGAGCCCCTCCGCTCCCCCTCGGCCAGGCCCCTCCTACGCCGCCACGCGCTGTGCCCTCACTTCCCCCCTTATGAGAATACAGAAGCGACCGGAGCGGAGCCCTGCACGTGGGCCCCTTCCTCCCCTCACAGCCCTGCTCCAACGCCACCCTCCACTCGTCCTCTTGGTCCCATTCCCTCCTGCCCACGCAAGCACAGGGCATCACTCGATCTCCTGCTCACCGACACCACCGTCTCTTCCCTCTATGCAGCGTCGTCTCACCAGCAAGTCAACACAAACCGGTTTCTTCCACCGAGGAACGAAACGCCACTCCTCTCCCGTCTCCACATCGGCCTGCGGTTCCCACTTTGTCCCTCTGCTCCCTTTCTAGGAAACTACTCGAAAGAAGTTTCTTTGCCTTGTCTCCAATTCTCTCTCAAAGGTGCTCCAGAGCCCATGTGCTCCACGGTGCACACACTGATGGTTACCGGGCCGCCAGCGGCAGCCCTGACCACTGCCCCGTCCCTCCCTCTGGCCCGTCTCCCCTCGGCCTCCAGCACGGCGGCTGCTCTGCGGCCCCTCCGCGGGAATCCTGACTAGCCAACCGCGTGTCCGCTTTTGGGCTTATACTTCTACTTAAAGACCTATTTTTAAAGTTGTTATTAAAATTAAAAAGGTTACTGTAAAATGACCATTCTGTAACACGTATGTGATCACTAAATAAGTTGGAATAGCGATGTGTAATGCACACGTGTAATTAATATAGTTACGAAGTTCACAAAACACGGCAATCTCTACATCATCCTACAAAACTACAAAACGCTGCTCTAAATTTCCTTAAATGACTAGTTGGCCTTAACCCTGAAAAGCGTTCAGACCCCATCTGAAAAAGCGCTCTCATCCAATACCAACCCGACTGTCCGACTCCTCCAGCAGTTTACACAGGCCGGCCCAGCAGAGAACTGCTCTGCCCAGCTCGAGTCATGCTCCCTTGAAATGGTGCCATCCAGAAGGCTGTGTCCAGGGAGGCACACCTGTTTCTCGCAACCTCAGAGGTAGCACCAAAAGAAAAAAAGATAAAAGACCAAAAAAAAAAAAAGAAAAGAAAGAAAAAGAAAAGAAAACCCCACAATGGCATGGCAATGCAACAAAGGCCATGCCCACTTCTGGGTAGAACAGCGCTTTCCACAAGGTGTGCCCCGTCCCCCACCCGAGAGGTGCCAGCTTCATTCAGCACCTGGGAAACAGGCAGGCCCCAGAGGGCGAGTCTCCTGCTCAGCTTCCCAGAGCCTAAGAGGGAAGGACCACTCCCCTCCCAGGGGGCCTGATGCAAAGCCCACACCTCACCACCTCCTACAGGGTAAGCCCATGACACGCAGCACCCACGCATGCTGGTTCACTGCGATGGGAACTCCACAGTGTCTATCTTTTGCGGGATGGGAGCATGTTAGTGTTTCTGCTGCCAATTTCCTTCCCTCTTCTTTTCTAAGGCACTGATCTCTGAGCGGAGGCTGTCGCCGAATGCTAGCTGTCAATCTTCACGGCTGGCAGAGAATATGACTCCCTTGAAAATCCAACCACCGGTAACTTGAAAGCATTAATAAGTATTATTTCCCTGACAGCAAAATTCTCACATGAAGAAATAAAAAGATACCTAAAAAAATGGACAGACTGGGGGAGAGAATACAAAAAGAATCTACTAAAAAACATAATTCTTCGTATTCCATTATCTAATGCAAAATCAGTTACTTTTTGTTCCATTTTTCGGGGGTGGGAGCAAATAGTTCAATGGAGTTAAAGATGGAAAAATAACTGAAACCCCAATACTTTAAATACGTATGGAATACTGCTAGTTTCCAAGGGTCTGTACATGATGTTATAGGAGACAGTGATAAAGGAGTCAGTCTCACTGTGCTAGCTCTCGGGCTGCTTGTAAGCAGATGGGAGTTGGTGATGAGGACATAAACGCACTGCAGTCACCCACAGGGTCACCCACTGAAATTCAGCGACACTAACATTCACCAAGACCCACACACTTCTTTTCAGTTAACAGAAGGTCAGAGTTTATTTTATCAGCGACACGCTTTATAACCCAAGCTCTCGCTTCGATTTGCTGTGATCTCAGGTAACCACATAATACTATCTTCCGATCTGCAAAGAGAAAGCACTTGGCCCGTGTCTTACTATTTTAAGAAACTTCATCGCTATTTATAAAGCACTCTGCCCTTCCACAAGACCTTCTGAGTGAAATACGGAACACTCGCTTTAAATCTCGTCATTTCACCGGGCCGGGCTCTCCACGGGAGCAGGCACTCCACCGAGACGGGCGTCCCCACCATCCAAACGCCCTGTACAAGGTCTAGGGTGGCGTGGGGGCTGCGGGGCCACGAGACCGGACACCCTGCCCCACCTGGCTTCAGTCCCACCCTGAAGAGAAGATTGAATTTTCTTACTTGTATCTGATCTTTTCATCCATGTCTTGAGGTGGTTCTTCTATAATGAATGAGACTAAATCTTCGAGACATTCTGCTTTTAACAGAAACTCTATAAGTTTGCGGTTCTGAGCTTTACATTCCTGTAAAACATCTTCCTCATCCATTAACTCCTTCAGTGTTACATCTTCTTTTTCTAGAAGTGTGTCTATGTGGGATGATGAGTGAAGATCAAATTTCCAAAACATGCTGGTCTAAACAAAACGCAGAGAGTATTTCAAATAAAATTTCAAATTCACATATTAATTTTTCAAATTTCAGTTTAGTTTTAGTCTAAAATGCCATAAGTAAAATGAGTTTCCCGTTGAACCTATAAAACACTTTCTAAATAAGTAAAATTAAGCAGGATTTTTCTTCTCAGAAAATATTTTTATTGATAACAGAAAATTGACTTGAAAATGCTGAAAGATGCTAAAACTTGGAATTTTAACCTGCAAAGTGATCCCATCCATACTTGGTTAAGAAGGGAAAGGAAGAAAGTAAACCATCTCTTCAGGGTGAAGGACGCATTCTTACACAGAACTAGTATCTTTGGGACCTCAGTACCTAGTACTCTTCAGAATCCTGCAGGACCAAACCAATCACCACCAACGACCAGCACTTTCACAGCCGAAAGTCTGAAAATCAGAAAATGGTCAAAAGCCTGTGCCGTTCCTAACAAAGAAACCAAAAAACTGGAACCTAATTCTTAAGAAATTCCTCAGTTACTAGGAAAAACACATGAGAAACAAAACCACCAGCCTAGAAAGCTGCACGTGTGCTGCCCCTGCCCCTTTGTCCTACCCCCTCCTCAACATGAAACCAGGGAGTTTGTTTTCTTCGAGTTACAGAGTTAAAGGAGGATGTGCCACAAATGGAAATATGAAACACAGGGTCTACATAATCTAAGGATGCCATGACGGGACAATCTCAAAGGCTACTTTTGACCAAAAGATCACAAAATGGTGAGAGTTCCGGTTAGGGAGGGACAGCATTCAAAAGATGGTCCTATCTGGCAAAGGTGCTCGCTCACTGCCTAATTCCTGAAGCAGGGTTTGGGAAGATACATACTTACATCCATGTAACTCCTAAATTGTAACCTGTAGATCAGCTGCAGCTTCACCATCCACCTAATGACGTGGCCCCTATCATCATCATCACCCCAAAGCATGTCACACATGCTCATTTAAAAGCCTGTGCTGTCAGAGCCTTGTTAAAAGAAACGCAGCCGCAAAGGTCGTAACCCACACAGAGCACACATGCGTTCTCACGTGTTTTGCTAAATCCACCCATATTAGGCGATCGGGGAGCAGCAGACCCTAACTTGATACTTCTGTGAATACATGTGTTCAGAAAAGTACTGTTTAAAATAGAGATCATGGAGGGCAATATTTCTTTCTGCTGCAAGCCAAACTGATCGGAATAAGAAAGAACCGTGTGTGCACCACGGCAGGCTACTCGACGGTGTGTAAATACACACCCACTTCACGTGAATTCACTCGTAAGTTTACGATCTCAGTCTTTCAAATAAAAGCAGAGTTTTAAGGAAGTTAAAGAAAAAATAAAGGACTCAAAAATAAAGAGAACAAGTTTCAGGTAA
>NW_011889227.1:606902-609234 GCF_000151845.1 Pteropus vampyrus | reverse complement strand
CGTTGAACCTATAAAACACTTTCTAAATAAGTAAAATTAAGCAGGATTTTTCTTCTCAGAAAATATTTTTATTGATAACAGAAAATTGACTTGAAAATGCTGAAAGATGCTAAAACTTGGAATTTTAACCTGCAAAGTGATCCCATCCATACTTGGTTAAGAAGGGAAAGGAAGAAAGTAAACCATCTCTTCAGGGTGAAGGACGCATTCTTACACAGAACTAGTATCTTTGGGACCTCAGTACCTAGTACTCTTCAGAATCCTGCAGGACCAAACCAATCACCACCAACGACCAGCACTTTCACAGCCGAAAGTCTGAAAATCAGAAAATGGTCAAAAGCCTGTGCCGTTCCTAACAAAGAAACCAAAAAACTGGAACCTAATTCTTAAGAAATTCCTCAGTTACTAGGAAAAACACATGAGAAACAAAACCACCAGCCTAGAAAGCTGCACGTGTGCTGCCCCTGCCCCTTTGTCCTACCCCCTCCTCAACATGAAACCAGGGAGTTTGTTTTCTTCGAGTTACAGAGTTAAAGGAGGATGTGCCACAAATGGAAATATGAAACACAGGGTCTACATAATCTAAGGATGCCATGACGGGACAATCTCAAAGGCTACTTTTGACCAAAAGATCACAAAATGGTGAGAGTTCCGGTTAGGGAGGGACAGCATTCAAAAGATGGTCCTATCTGGCAAAGGTGCTCGCTCACTGCCTAATTCCTGAAGCAGGGTTTGGGAAGATACATACTTACATCCATGTAACTCCTAAATTGTAACCTGTAGATCAGCTGCAGCTTCACCATCCACCTAATGACGTGGCCCCTATCATCATCATCACCCCAAAGCATGTCACACATGCTCATTTAAAAGCCTGTGCTGTCAGAGCCTTGTTAAAAGAAACGCAGCCGCAAAGGTCGTAACCCACACAGAGCACACATGCGTTCTCACGTGTTTTGCTAAATCCACCCATATTAGGCGATCGGGGAGCAGCAGACCCTAACTTGATACTTCTGTGAATACATGTGTTCAGAAAAGTACTGTTTAAAATAGAGATCATGGAGGGCAATATTTCTTTCTGCTGCAAGCCAAACTGATCGGAATAAGAAAGAACCGTGTGTGCACCACGGCAGGCTACTCGACGGTGTGTAAATACACACCCACTTCACGTGAATTCACTCGTAAGTTTACGATCTCAGTCTTTCAAATAAAAGCAGAGTTTTAAGGAAGTTAAAGAAAAAATAAAGGACTCAAAAATAAAGAGAACAAGTTTCAGGTAAGGATATTACAAAATATGGTGCTATAGTAGCTGCCAAACAAAATCTTGAAACGTTTCCAAAGACACATAAAGCAACATGCTCACATCAGTGAGCAGCAACAGAACCAAGACCCGGATAGGGATGGGGAAGCCACCGTGAGGCGGGCCTACACCAGGCTGGCAACGCCCCACTAGGGAGAAGTGGCACGCAGACTGCCGTGAGCTCCCGAGATGACACGAAGCAGTGGCCCGCAACGTAAGGCCCAGCTGTCTCTTCCTCTTTATGATCAGGCCAGTGATTAACCACAGAATATGCTAGAAAAGCAATGCCACAACCCCCAGCACAGTCAGCAACCACCCACACTACTAGGCTAACAGGGACCTCTCTGCGTCCAGACCAGGAACGGGCAGAGTGCCCGCGGGCACCGTAACGCCTCTGCTAGTGAAGGAAAGAAACACCCTTCAAACCCGAGAGCACCCTACTTCCACTTCTAAGGCAGCTACTAGGGAACTAAGGAGATAATGGCAAAAGTGAAACACACACACGTAACACGAAAGTAAGTTTGGGGAAAAGGACAGTGGAAATAAATCTTACACATAAATGGTTTTTTGGTTTTCAATTTCGTGGAAAATGGCTAACAAACAAACAACACCTGCACTGTGCCATTTTATCCTAATAAAACTGACATGGAGAAAAAAAGACAAAAGATACCAACAAACTATAACTCCAGAGGAGGAAAGAAAAAAAGGTTTCCAATCCTACAAAGAGGAAGGAGAGAAGCCGTCCCTTGCTCGGAGCACAAAGTTAATGCTGTCAGCAGTCCACACGTTTCTGCTGGAGCAGCTTGGCTCATTTATCTGTGAGTGTTTTAAATCGTAGCTTCTAAAGAAAGCACACTTTACCACTCTTCCCCACACGCGGTGCCAAAGCTCAGGGTGACTGAAATAGCACTGTGCAGCGCCATGCCCCATGACCAGGGCACGGGTCCCGGGCCGGTTTAGACTCCACACGCACAGTGCCGTGTCTGAGGACAGCCCCGGCACCACACGACCTCAGAGAGCCACGCCCCCGACAGC
>NW_011889227.1:588645-605567 GCF_000151845.1 Pteropus vampyrus | reverse complement strand
AACACTTTGAAATATACAGTGCCACAGTTCATTTTCTTTACATTGGGTATTGCAAACTTAAAAATAAAATATAACCACAGCAGACTCCTGAAACAAGCGTTATGTGTCTTATCTTTTAGCCAAACAGCAAACTGACTGGAAGCGAATGGAGCTGGCTTGGCCCTGGCTTCTATTTATGCCCTTTGAAGTAGAAGCAAGCTCGGGGTGAACTCACAGGTACAAAGATCAACTGCCCAGAGTCCCAAGGTAAACTGGAATTCTTTTAAAAAGTACAACTATTCTAAGATACTCAGAAAAACTGTAAGGAGGGAGAACTTCGACAGCTCATTTTTCGTAAACAAATACACCTAAGAATTCAAACCCTATCTATATCTTAATTAAGCAGCTCAAAAATAGGGTTTTCTCCAAAAAGGCTGAAGATTAGATGGCAGGTCACCAGGGAGCTAGCTACCCACCACTTGAAGCCACAGACGACGACCTCTGCTGCTTTGTACCTTCCCTGTAACTTAAGACACAAGTGAAAATTACCATCTTATGTGTGCAGAATAGAAGCAAGGGATCCCTAACCCTAGTCACCTCAAGTCGACTGCTGTCATTAGAGGTCCTCCGCAACTACCGAAATACCACCCTTCTCAGTAGCCCAATCTGGGCCATGGTAACTTTAGTTCCCAGCAGGCAGGCAGTGACTCTGTTTCTGAACAAAAAGGTGCTACCCTGTCTCCACGACACAGGACTGGCACGACGATGCGAGAAGTATGACAAGAACCCCAGGCCCTCCGCTGAGCGTGCCAAGGCGCTGCGGGGAGAGCACATTCAACAGGGCCCCACCGTGGGTGGGCTTTCACCAAGTACACACTACGTCCCCGCAAACCCTGTGGGGACTACTGAGCATCTCAACAGGCCTGACTCCAAGCCGGCTCACTACTGGCCGGCCCTGAAGCCTGGGAAAGCTGCCTCACCTCTCCCAGCCTCAGGCCCCTCCCAGGTGGACTGGCTGGAAGGAGCCAATGAGAAAGGCCCAGACACGCGCTGGGACATACAGGGGCTCGGCGAACGGAAGCTACTGTGCAGTGCCTACCACTGAAGTCAGCGAGCTTCAGCCCAGTGCCGCTCAGACTTTCACGGGCACAGGGAACACCCAGGGGTCTTGTTAAAACGGTCTCCGACTCTGACGCAGTAAACAGGGGGTTGGGCCCGAGCATCTCCAGTGAGCTCCCCGGTTGCTACCACTGCGGCCCTGGACTGAAGCCTCCGCCGACCATCTGTACCAAAGCACAGTAAGTAGCTCAAATAATTACGCAGCCATCAGAAACAGAGGAAAAGCGTACTATGCAAACGCGTGGCTGCGTTAATTCAGAAACCCCCTGTGGATGAGCTGATATAAGTGGGTTTTTTTCCAACAGGACAAAGAGGACATTAATGGAATACATCACTTTATGACGGCGCCCCCCAAAAATGACCCCACAAACATGCTACCAGATAAACTATTAGAACTCTGAAGGGAGAAACTCCTCATCATCTTACCTACAAATGAGAAACAAACTGAGAATGACAAGGAAGAACTTGAATTAAAATTCAAAATCTTCTATGCAAAGAAACTAACTCTGCTTAAATTTAGCAATTTTCTATCCAAGTAGGATAGACTGTGCTCTGCAAAACCCCAAGTCTGCACACCGCTACCGACTGTGGAATACCTGGAACCGAGACTGGCTGGGTCCAGAGACCCCAAAAAAGACTCAAAGATTATAAAGAATTTCCAGACAGCAACAGCCGAGCTTGAAGCAAATGCTGCTGGCCACAGAGCCCTGTGAGGCTGCACATACCCGCGAAGCCAGCCCCATCTATACCGCCTCATAACTGGCCCCACTGGGATGCCCCAAGATTCCAAATCCTAAATGAATATTTGCTGTCGTACTACAGTCTTGCAATAAACGTGCATAAGATACTTCTGGTTGAAATAGTCACAATTACCTAAACATATGAAGTATGAATTATAAAAATAGAAGCAGCTGCTTCTACCTAAGATAACACATGGGAAAGAGTTAAAACAACAAAATGTGTTATAAATTTTTAATACTATTTCTTCAAAATGTTCTATGAAGGGAATATATGTAATATAATTTTTTCACGATCTTATACAGAGGCATGCCAGCACACACTGCCCAAGGTCAAATTCCTGTACACCTCAAGTCTCCCCCGGCACTGCCCAGAGGCCCCCTTCTCTCAGCACTATTAGAGGGCACTGGCCCCGGTATCACCCAAGTAGGGACTGTCGAAGACAAATGTCACTAAAGCCACATCTAAGTTTAAAGTTTCTAACAGCCACACCAAAAAAGTAAAAGAAACCAATGAAATAAATTTTCATCGTATATTTTATCCAAACATTATTATTTCAACATGCAATTTTTTTTTGGTACTAAGTCTTCAAAATCCAGTACATTTCACACTTGTAGTACATCTCAATTTGTACCAGCCACATTTCAAGTATTCAAGAGTCACATGATTCTAATAAAGCAACTGACAAGCAGCATTCAAATAAGTAATACCCATGCTGTAATGTTTTTTAATGTAGTGATGTTTTTATAACACCTCTAATAAAGATGTTTCTAATGAACCTACTTGCAAGGTGTGTTCAGACAGGGTTCTTAGTTCAGGAAATAAAAGAAAAACCCATTCTGTAAAATGGAGGCAGTAAAGGAATAACAACCCTTGTAATAAAGACATCTAACGAGGTTAAAAAAAAAAAAGTTGCATGTGGCCCATGGCTGCTGTATTGGACAGGACAGCTCCAATTACATGATTACCACAATTATGATTCAAAGTTTCTCTCATGGAACTAAAATAGCTCCCCTCCCTCAGCTCCTTCCAAGGCCAAAGTCAACAGCTAACCACCTTGCCCACACAACAGCCAGCGGGGAATGAAGAGGGAGAACCTAGGAGCCACAATTTCCTTTCTTCTAAAATATAAACATATATGAGAAAATCAGGTTTATTCTTTTGTATATATATAGCGACTGAACATTCTTCAACTCAGAAAAGGAGGTCACGAGAAAACCAGAACTGTTTTTTAGCCTCTAAAGCTCGGAATATTTGTAGGAATAAAAGGGAAGTTTTCAAACTCTTCGCCCTGAAATAACGGAGAAGGGCTGGATCTTAAACCAGGAGAGCCACGGGCGGCCCTTTACTAGCTTAGACAGACCTGCTCACATTTTAAAACAAGCACATGCCTCTGGGAAGTTATTTCGCTTTCTATGCTAATTCAAAAATATTGTAAAGAAGAAAAAGTATGCCTAGGTCACTCGAATGTGTTGGGAAACAATGATGTTTGATTAATGTATTAAAATAAAAAACTAGACTCCCCAGACGTCCTGAAGAAAACTGAGCTTCATGGCCTCCATTTAGATTCAAAACAAACTGCTTGGTTACCCCACCAGCAGCAGGCAGCTTACACCAAACTCTGGCCGAGTTTACAAGAAGCCTGGGAATGGGATCTATTGAACACGGCGAGCTGCAAAAAGCTGTTCTTACTGGTTCACCTGCTCCGGCCTGTGTCCAGACCCCTGGAGCCTCGGGCCTCCTCCCGGGGCTTGGGCTCGCGTGTGCAAGGAGTTTATAGCTGGGCCGTGTCTGACAAAACCCAGATGGGGAACTGTTGGGCTCAAGAAAGGTTGGTGGTTGCTCACTCGGCACACTGAAGTGGCATGCCTCTAAGAAGGGGACAGAGAGGAAAGTATCTATAAATAGGAGAATGCAGAGTCACTCTATCACCTCCCAGCATCATAACGGTAAACCCTTTACTCCTGACGGCAAAGCTCGATGCCCCGGCAAACATCTTAATTTTCACATGAAGAGGCAGAAACATGGACACAGAGGAGTCACAGCTGGCCTCTGAAGGCAGGTCTCACTAATACTAAGGAAAAGGTAAGGAAAGACGGGCAAGTCCACCCAGGAGCTGCTTCTCCATTCTCAGAAAAGGCACCCACTTGAGTCGCCCCCACCTCCACCCAAAGGCCGGACTAATTAATCAGGCGCCAGAGCGCCCCACAGAGAGGACCTCGTCTTCAGAGGGAAAGGCAACACGGACTCAGAGCCACTTTTACGGTGTTGGCTCCGCAACTGCTTCTGTCCAAAGACATGCAAAAACGATTACGTTTCTACCGTCTGCATGTTCCAGAATCCTTCCCAGCTTTACTTTGCAATTTCTTTGATATTTCAGCTTTCCTTTGAGAGTGGTAAATAAAGGACTAAAATCCACTTAATGTGCGCCATATTAATCAACAGGCATTTGTGAAGCATTGATATGCACTGTACCGATGAATACACGACTAACCTGATAAATGGCCCCTACCCTTGAAGAATACAATAAAACTGAAAAGAGAGAAAATACAGAGAACAACAGATAAAGGCCAAGCCTGTTCTGCAGAAAGGGAGCTCAACGGAAGGGAGCTCGGCCAGAGACTCTTGTTATACGTGAGGCCTCGGCTGGGCCTCAAAAGACAGGCGAGATTCAGTACTCGCGGCCGGGACAGGTGAGCCTGCGAGCGCAGAGGGCGGAAAGGCCCAGCAGCTTCAGGAAATTCATGGCAGGGACAACGTCCTGATGACCAGGAGAAAGAGCCTTTCAGAGGGTGCTAGGAATACGGCCGGGCGACACAGGGCCACGCGTGAACGCGCAGCAGAGCAGTGCAGGCTTGCAGCAGACGCGAGGAGGGAGCTGGTGAGCTCTGAGATAAACGTACATGAAAGTATCTGTATGAAGATTAAGCAGTGTTATTTCAGTAACGCACAGAAAGAAACAATTCTGAATAGAGACAGAGGAAAAGCGAAATAGAGATGACATTTATGCTGTGGCAAGTATACTTTCAACACAGCTTGGACTCCTACGGAGGCTGGGGAGGAAAGAGGACTAACCTGCCTGGGTGTGGCCAAGTGTCTGCAGGTGACTGGCATGTGGGCTAGAAGGGAGTGCTGAAGACCAGGCCACTAGGGCGGGACGCTGCAGGAACTCGCGCCACACTAAGACATAAACGATGAAGCAGGTGAGACAAGGCAACTGAGCAGCAGTTCAAATACAGAAGTGACGACGAGAAAGACGGACTGGGAAGAGATGAGCACAAAGGGAAGAATCCAGAGCCCCTTTCAAGAACTCACCAAAGACGCCAAGGCCCCGCAACGGCCTCCACTCTGAAATCCGAGGTGTCCCCTGGGAGATTTCACACGCAACCACACTCCTCTTCCCACTTCAGCCACAACTCTGCCTCCTCCGAGCCTACTCTTCACGTTCCCGTCATCCCTAGCTGCACTCTGGCACCAGATGATCCAAACTGATGGCCTGCCTCTGGGATTCTGAGCTGCCTGGGAAATACAAGACCCTCAGAACGCAATGCCCACCCCCACGCTGGGGCTGACCCAAACATACCGCTAAGGTGCGAAGGGCAGGGCAGGGCAAAGCATGTGATCTTATCACCCACTTTACTTTTATATTTAAAAAGCCAACTGCCAATCAAGTGTCACCTGGCCCACAACAGAGCAAGTAATGTGTCCTTCACAAATTCTCATGAAGACTCGCATGTGCATAATTCCTGTGTATAAATTCCACAATTGCAAAAAATTCAGTCCAAGTATATGCAAAGCGTGACTTATTTTACTACTAAGAAGTTTTTTTTTTTTTTTTTAAAGTGAGTCTGGGGAGTTAAGAAGAAAAAAGACTGTAAGAAAACTGTTAAAGTGACTAAAGAAACAAGTCCAAAGAGTTTGGCTGATCGCAAGCTCAACGTAGTCACGTTATGGTGTGACTAACAAGCAAAGCAGTTTCAGCGTAGTCACTGATGAGTCGTGTCCGGGCCCACGGCAGGCGCCAACCGCACTGCGGCCTGTCCCGGCAGGTCACCTCATGCCAGGCAACATCATACCCCACTCTGGGGAGGAGGACACTGCCAACCAAATGGCATCAAGGAGATGAGGAGGGTGGCAACAGGACTCACCACGTGGGGATAAAGTAAGCGGCTGTGACCATCCTGAAGCTCTCCCATACCGCCGTGCATACAGCTCCCAAGGATGAAACGAGAGCCAGTGAGTGACAGGTACAGATTACCTGCGAGTGGGCAAGAGCTGCTACGACGGGGCTAAAGGTGGGGCCACGAACGCGAGCGAGGCCCCAAGGCTGGCGGCGCCCCGGCGAAGCCTGCAGAGCCCTCCGTGGGGGCGACGGCCCAGGAGTCTCCGCTCTGGAGAGGAAGGCCACTCTGAGTGACACCCGTGGTGTCTGATAAATCTCAGAGTTCAACTGATCCACAAGGCGTGGCTACACCTGGGCCGACGGGGCATCTCAACGAGAAATCACAACAGGTGGACGCGACCGTCCAGGAGTTCGGAGGGCTGAAGCCCACCTGGTTCGCCGCTGCTCTGGCAACTCTCTAACAAAATTAAGGACAAAGAAGACGCAACAGCAGCCAAGGAGAACGCCAACACGTTTCCGAGGAGACAGAAAGTGAAGAAATAATTCAGGAAGTCCAACATCCAAGTAACAGAAGTTTTAGAACAACATACTATAAATACAAAACCAACCCCTCTAAAAAATGACCTCCAAGCGTAAAATTTTCTCTGCCCTCAGGACCTGCACACACGCCACCACGGTGAGAGGTGACACAGACCCCCTACAGCACGGTGTGAACTCCCACGGCACCCAGTGAGAAAAACACATTTATAAAAGGAATGGAAAGCAGAATGACAGCAGCTTCCTCAATAGCGATCCTAGGAAAGAACGTTTTGGGACGTGGAAGGTCTGAAAGGTTCATGCAGACGTCCTCAGCAAGCTACTGGAGAACGGGCTTCGCCAAAGCACGGCGCTAAGCCACGAGGGCAGACACGCAATACACGAAACCAGGGACGCAGCACACAAAGACGACGCCCAGAAGAAAGGTGAGGGGGACACCTGTGGCTACAAAGTCAAGATGAGCCAGCCCGGAGGAAGGCGCAGGGCCAAGCTCTGCAAAGGGTGTGTCCAAGGAGATGTGCTGCAGACACACGTGACCATGCGGAGGAGAATTGTGCAAATTAAGCCAAAGATTTAGGGAAAATTAACCGAAATAGACATACTTTGAATATTCATTTTACCCTGAGCTGTGAGATGGGAGAGGGAAGGAGCTATGCAGATGAGAGCTAAACCTTCACCTTCACAGTCAGAAGTCAGGTGGATTAGAAACAGCTACCTACAGGCGCGATTTAAAACGTAGACGGCAGGAGAGATGAGCAAACAGCTTAGAGGTGGAGGCGGCAGCCCCTAGCGAGTAAGTCAAGGACGAGGGGACAGGACAGGAAAAAAGGAGATGTTTATTTTGTGTTAGAAATCTTGTGATACTCTTTGACTTTTTAAACTATACACCTATGTAAACTATGGACCTATGTAAGATGAAATAAAAAATTATGAAAAGAACATGAAACAGCACTTAGGGAGGGCTGTATGAATGCAAGCTCGAGAGAGACCAGGCCAGCTGCCAAGCCACGTATAAAGAGGAAACCGCATTCGCTTAAGAGTTCTGTGTGCAAAACAAAACGAGCAAGCGAAGAAACAGAAAATTCGAACCAAACCAACCAACCGACGACAAAAGCCACAATGGTACCTTTACACCCCATTCTCTCTGCCACTGGCATGCAAACCAATTCCAGAAACGTGGGACACCTGGGGACAGAGTACCAAGACCGCCAGGCAAGTCTGGTCTGCCACCCATCTTTATACAGTCCCTGAGCAAAAAAATGGTTTTTACATTCTTAACTATTTGGGGGGAGGTGGGGAATGGGAGCAATCAAATGAACAATATTCCATGACTTGTGAAAATTCTATGAGATTCAACTTTAGTGTCTCTAAAGTTTTCCCGGCACGCAGGCACGCCACTCACTCGCAGACGGTCTCTGGCCTCCTTTACTCTACGAAGGCTGAGTGGGATACCTGTGGCCGCACGTGGTGCTCCATCACTTTGCACTTCGGCTCAGCTGGGCAGTGACACAGTTATAAGCAACAGAGTCCTCAGTGCCGCGTGCTGTACCGCAACATAGTATTTTATTATTACCCTGCAGACCCGACGTGTCCAAACGAGAAAAGGAAAACGACCACAAATGTTGGGCTTTTATGGCACAACGGGATGTGGACTGTTCGGTTATGCGAGCACATGGCAAATCACTGGGTTTATTACGCAATCGCACCACGCCTATGCTGAAGAGGACACTCTACGTTAGCTTTACCAACTACGCAGTCATCACAATATTCCTGACTCACAAGAAAGCCACAGTCAGAAATCCTAGAAAACTTAAAATGGAATGAATCTCGTAACAGGAGAATTTCTTTACACAAATAAAAAATGAAAATGAAGGTTCAAAGTTGGTTTCCAAAGGCGCGCCAGCCAAGCAAGGAAGCCAGTGACAGTTTTCCTCGATTCCTGATGAGTTCACAGATATGACTGACAGCTCGGCTGTTTACCTGAGGAGTCTGGAGTGATGAGGAATTAGCCTCTATGATTAGTCCTCATGAAACAAGTACAGGCAGAATGTTTTCAGAGAGGCTGAGGAAAGACGAAATCACTACAACGTGCAATAGACTCTGTACGACACGCTTCAACTAATGGTGGTTAAAATTATGTGGAGAAAAAAGGCTAACTCAGCAAACTTACAAAAGCTGTGAAAACTTAAAAGATTTAAAGCTTATCATTTTTCTACTTTCATCAGCAGGTACTTTGGGAGATTTTTAAAATTCTGCATGTGTTACTGAGCCGGTAATGTCAACGTTAACCTGACATTAATAAACTTGACTTATTCTCATGGACTTTCCCATTCTTAGTTCCTGACCTGTCCTATCACCCAGCAGCTTGATGGCTCATCAAGGGTTTTTTTTTTTTTTTTTGCAACTTTTTGAGCTCAAGGCCAAAATTGAAAGTTTTCTGAATGAGAACAGCCCTCGACCACTACTGCCGAACAATGAATGGCTCTGAAATTTGCCTCTGCTGAAGTCCTAGTGTTTCTTAATGAAGTCAACCTAAAATCACAAGGCTAATACAGCTTAAAATTACACCACCGATCTGCAAAACCCACACTACGGTAAAGTAATTTCGACACTAACTTCATCCAGCTACTAAGTTCAAGCTGCTTCATATACTTCCTATGCTGTCGGAAGTTAAAAGAAAAAGATCCTCATTCCCACGCAAATCTGCAGTGGATGTGTTTTCTGAACTCAAACTAGTTAAACAGCATTTTGCAGTCCTTACTGCAAGCGCAAAGGAAATTTTCCTACTTCAGAATCCATTTAGTTATGCAACTGAGGAGCTTTTGTCCAATCTTCAACTGAAAATTAATCTACATGTTAAGAGGCAAATATCAAGAGAAAAAGCTACTAGAATTCTAAAAATGCCTTCCAAGTGACAAATATACTCAACTAACATCATATGCTTCTGGACGAGTATCAGAATGTGGCAGCACCTACCTGTGTAAAAAGATATTTTCAAAGGCGAAACATGAAAGTCTCATTACAGATCAGCATTAAGAGATTAGATGATTATTTGCAACAGATTCTGAGAGGGGTCCTCTAACTTTGGATACTATTTATGTGAAATGTTATCCCCCTAGAAAAAGAATTCCATTTTTCTCATTAGATCTGTATTACAAAAAATTAAACTCAATTATTTCTGTATTTTTGATTGCATCTATAATATCTGTAAAAATTGTTATCTCTCTTGTTATATTACATACCTTCATGATACCCTCTTTCTTGCCTTTTGGTCCACAAAACCTAAAAATTTACTATCTGGGCCTCTGTAACAAAAGTTTAGTCTGACAACCGGCCCCTGGTCTAAAGGACCCTCTACTGACAGTGCTGCTCATCTTTGGGACCCTTCTCTACCACTGGCACTGACTCTAGGACTCCTGGAGACTTCTGGGTAACTTTCCAAGAGAAAGGGTCACCCATTCTATTGTGGGACAGCTTGCTGATGAGCAGAGGGAAGTAAACAAAGGGAGGAACACAGCCAAAGGTAAGGAATTATTCTGTAAGCTACCAAAGCTCAGAGTCTCTATCAGCAAAGCAAAACAAAACAAAACAAAAACACAGAAAGGAGGAAAAAGAGACGAAGTCTTCAAAATGTTATCCTGAGATATGTCTCTGAAATTTTAACTCCTACCACCAATTAATGATTCTCATTTAAAAAGTACTCAAGACATAAATCAGAAGGAAGAACTCCTTGCTCACTGAGTATTTAAAATCTACTTTAAGAGAAGAAATAATCCTAAAATAATTTCATGAGATACTCAGAGTTCACAAAGGAACAAAGGAACTGGAACTATGCATAAAGTTTTGACAAAAAGATAGAAACAGAGCTGAGCCCTGGAAGTCATGAGATCCAACACACGGAACAGCAATGAAGCCACATGACGGAGGTGGCAAAATGTGGAGGGGATCAGAGGGTACAAACTTCCAGTTACAAAGTTTAGTCATGGAATGCAGTGGACAGCATAGTGACCACAGTTAACAACACTGTACAGTATAGCTGAAGGCTGCTAAGAGAGTAGACCTTAAAAGTTCTCAACGCAAGAGAAAAAAGGTGTGGCTGTGTAGTGATGGATGGTAAGCACACTTACTGGTGATCGTTCCGCAACATACACACGTATCGAATTGCTGTGTTGTACACCTGAAACTAATATAATGCTATATGTCTAAAATAACCTACTGAATTCAAAGTGGAGGTCTCTGTGGGGTCCCAAACCTAGTATCTTTCTTCCCACTACCCCCAGCTCCGAATCAACTGATGACAAAGGCAAAATAACAGATCATGTGCATTACAAACTATCTTCTTCATTATAAATAAACCTGACAGTCGGATCATCGTTCACAACCACATGGTAACGACTTCTTAAATCTGAACACCTGACTGGGGCTGGATTGTCCACTCAGTCTGGCAGGTGGGAAACCGAAGAGGCCTTGGCCACAGGTTAGAACACACCCCTGGTGGAGAAAGGGAAGGGCTGAGCCCCATGACCAAAACAAACCAAAAAACCACATATGAAACAGGTGCCAAGAGGTGAATAAAAACTTTAGAGGGAATTCTACCTGTCAGGATTTATGCAGAATAACACGGAGATGAAGATGGAGAAGTGAGAAGATTTACGTAGGAATCTGAGTATCAGGGCACGGAGCTGGAACTTCATTTCACAGTGTGAGCACAAGGGGTGGCCAGAGGGCTGAAGAGAGTCGCCCAGCGGGGGCTGGAGGCGAGGAGGTCACGTGTAAAGTGGTATTTCTGCCCAGGAAAGGACAGCCTGGGGATTAGAAGCAAAGATCTGCCACAGCAGAGCTAGGGACTCCTCAGGTGACTTCTGAAAGGCAGATGACTAAAGAGTTTCTGCCCACCTCGTAGAGATAACGGTGGAGCAGATGAAAATGGATTAAGAACGTGAGCACGTCCCCCAAAAGTCCCTACTGGGCTGCTTTCTCTTAAGTGCCAACCAAGCCAAAAGTGAAATATGCAAAGTCGACCTCTAGTCTTTAATAAAAAATTTCAGTTAAGAGTTCCAAAGTGAGAGCAACGAGGACTCAAAAGGAGTCAGCTGGCTGCCTAGAAGCCAGGTGTCCTTTGGCTGGTGTAAAACAAGACAAGCTCTCTCAAATCTCAATCTCAGTCTCTCTCTCTCACGGGGCGGGGGGAGGAGGAGAGGAGGAGAGGGAGAGAAGGAGCGAGGGAGCGAGCACGCGCGCACGCGCGCACGCGTGCACACGCCCCAGGTGGCCTAGAAGCAGCAGCGGGGGCTACGCACTGTCTTTCTCTGCATGCTGCTTCAGCTTGCTAGGCCTGGCTGGTCCTCGGGGCCCAGCTCAATCCACCCTGGAAACTGGGACTCACATGGGTGCTGAAGACGGTAAGACACGCTGGAGCGAATTACAGAGCCTGCTATTTAACTTCCTAAAAATAGCACAGTGCCACAAAACCATACTGTACCTGGCTCAAAGAGGTGACCTAGCCCCAGTCCACCAAGACTCGAGTCTCACGCCAGAACACTGCTTTCCTTGATGTCACTCATGGAAGGAAACTCCCGATACTCCTAATAGTCTTACCTTTCAAACCAAGTGTAAAAACTAAAAGAAATGTTTTCTTCTCTGTGGCTCCTTGCCCATTACAGGTTATCCTGGCAACAGCTGTCTTCCAATTCACTGCATCAGCAGATTAGCAGGAATCAAGTGGGATGCAGGCATGAAACAGAAGCTCTCCTATAAAGAAAAAAGAGCATATAATCACGACATGTTCTCTTCTCGTCCGATGACAGCTGCCATTGAAGATACTGGTTCAAGGTCTTGATTCACACAGAATTATACCTCAGAGGACGGAAAAGTTCTAGTTAATTGAACTTTTTTCTATTTGAAAACAGGAAAAAAGGGCCCTGTCATCCCTCTATCTCAGCTTTAATTCTATACTTAACAATCACCCAGAAAGAGACACCATAATAGCACTATCAGTGAACAAATAACTTTATCTCTATATTATGAAAACATCAATGATATTCTTATCCAACACAGGGCTGACTGCAAAGGCATCATACTTTAAAATACTAAAATTTTAAAAGTGTCTCCCTCTAAATGTCCCCAAGTAGCCCCGTGTAATACTGTTAAACAATCACAATGTTTACTAGGAACTGTGAGCAGAATATTAAAGTCACCGCAGTACTAGCTGGCTCTACCGTCAACCAGGCGCTACACACGAAGACCTATAAACCATCCTCCCAGGCACTTCATTTACCTTAATACTGCTGAGAAAGCCTCAAGCTATGGACAATTACAGTAACCAAAAATCCTGTAGGACCTCAGTCTACAAGGCATCTCAAAAAAAATGCTGTTCATTTAATATCTTTCTTCCATAAAACTGACACTACATTGTGATCTCAATGTTTTCCCTCAAATAAACAGAAATGATGCTAACTGCGCCTTAAAACAAACAAAATGAATCAACAAAAACAGTAACAAACCTAGGTTAAAATGAAAATATTTAATTCTAAGTTAAATGCATTTTGAACATACACCTGAAAAAGTATAACTGGTCGCCTAAACTTTTACTCTAAATCATAACAATAGATCATGTGTCCCCATGTGCCGCTCGTCCTTAGACACAAGCTTAACACGTTAGTGTAAAGAGTGCACTGCTAAACGTCACAGGTAATTCCAGTCCCATCGCCATCGTTGCGTTAGCATCCCAGACTCCTTCAAGAATCGGATATAGTTATGTACTCCGCAAAATGTATGTGTGTACACACACACACACACACACACACACGATTTGGCATTTATATCTGAGTGGCTGCAGGACCCTCAAAGCTGATCTGCAATAATTTCTCCCACCAGGCGAGACCACCCACTTCACCCACTTGCTCCCAGCAGAGCTGTGCCAACCTGCCAGCCTGCCTCCCCACACAATGCCACCAGGGGGGCCAGAAGAAAAGACAGCGATCCCATGACCAAAACAAACCAAAAAACCACATATGAAACAGGTGCCAAGAGGTGAATAAAAACTTTAGAGGGAATTCTACCTGTCAGGATTTATGCAGAATAACACGGAGATGAAGCTGGAGAAGTGAGAAGATTTACGTAGGAATCTGAGTATCAGGGCACGGAGCTGGAACTTCATTTCACAGTGTGAGCACAAGGGTGGCCAGAGGGCTGAAGAGAGTCGCCCAGCGGGGGCTGGAGGCGAGGAGGTCACGTGTAAAGTGGTATTTCTGCCCAGGAAAGGACAGCCTGGGGATTAGAAGCAAAGATCTGCCACAGCAGAGCTAGGGACTCCTCAGGTGACTTCTGAAAGGCAGATGACTAAAGAGTTTCTGCCCACCTCGTAGAGATAACGGTGGAGCAGATGAAAATGGATTAAGAACGTGAGCACGTCCCCCAAAAGTCCCTATTGGGCTGCTTTCTCTTAAGTGCCAACCAAGCCAAAAGTGAAATATGCAAAGTCGACCTCTAGTCTTTAATAAAAAATTTCAGTTAAGAGTTCCAAAGTGAGAGCAACGAGGACTCAAAAGGAGTCAGCTGGCTGCCTAGAAGCCAGGTGTCCTTTGGCTGGTGTAAAACAAGACAAGCTCTCTCAAATCTCAATCTCAGTCTCTCTCTCTCACGGGGCGGGGGGAGGAGGAGAGGAGGAGAGGGAGAGAAGGAGCGAGGGAGCGAGCACGCGCGCACGCGCGCACGCGTGCACACGCCCCAGGTGGCCTAGAAGCAGCAGCGGGGGCTACGCACTGTCTTTCTCTGCATGCTGCTTCAGCTTGCTAGGCCTGGCTGGTCCTCGGGGCCCAGCTCAATCCACCCTGGAAACTGGGACTCACATGGGTGCTGAAGACGGTAAGACACGCTGGAGCGAATTACAGAGCCTGCTATTTAACTTCCTAAAAATAGCACAGTGCCACAAAACCATACTGTACCTGGCTCAAAGAGGTGACCTAGCCCCAGTCCACCAAGACTCGAGTCTCACGCCAGAACACTGCTTTCCTTGATGTCACTCATGGAAGGAAACTCCCGATACTCCTAATAGTCTTACCTTTCAAACCAAGTGTAAAAACTAAAAGAAATGTTTTCTTCTCTGTGGCTCCTTGCCCATTACAGGTTATCCTGGCAACAGCTGTCTTCCAATTCACTGCATCAGCAGATTAGCAGGAATCAAGTGGGATGCAGGCATGAAACAGAAGCTCTCCTATAAAGAAAAAAGAGCATATAATCACGACATGTTCTCTTCTCGTCCGATGACAGCTGCCATTGAAGATACTGGTTCAAGGTCTTGATTCACACAGAATTATACCTCAGAGGACGGAAAAGTTCTAGTTAATTGAACTTTTTTCTATTTGAAAACAGGAAAAAAGGGCCCTGTCATCCCTCTATCTCAGCTTTAATTCTATACTTAACAATCACCCAGAAAGAGACACCATAATAGCACTATCAGTGAACAAATAACTTTATCTCTATATTATGAAAACATCAATGATATTCTTATCCAACACAGGGCTGACTGCAAAGGCATCATACTTTAAAATACTAAAATTTTAAAAGTGTCTCCCTCTAAATGTCCCCAAGTAGCCCCGTGTAATACTGTTAAACAATCACAATGTTTACTAGGAACTGTGAGCAGAATATTAAAGTCACCGCAGTACTAGCTGGCTCTACCGTCAACCAGGCGCTACACACGAAGAC
Source organism: Pteropus vampyrus (assembly GCF_000151845.1). Lineage (NCBI taxonomy): Eukaryota > Metazoa > Chordata > Mammalia > Chiroptera > Pteropodidae > Pteropus > Pteropus vampyrus. The sequence goes on along the minus strand of NW_011889227.1, from coordinate 590,362 downwards.
CTATAAACCATCCTCCCAGGCACTTCATTTACCTTAATACTGCTGAGAAAGCCTCAAGCTATGGACAATTACAGTAACCAAAAATCCTGTAGGACCTCAGTCTACAAGGCATCTCAAAAAAAATGCTGTTCATTTAATATCTTTCTTCCATAAAACTGACACTACATTGTGATCTCAATGTTTTCCCTCAAATAAACAGAAATGATGCTAACTGCGCCTTAAAACAAACAAAATGAATCAACAAAAACAGTAACAAACCTAGGTTAAAATGAAAATATTTAATTCTAAGTTAAATGCATTTTGAACATACACCTGAAAAAGTATAACTGGTCGCCTAAACTTTTACTCTAAATCATAACAATAGATCATGTGTCCCCATGTGCCGCTCGTCCTTAGACACAAGCTTAACACGTTAGTGTAAAGAGTGCACTGCTAAACGTCACAGGTAATTCCAGTCCCATCGCCATCGTTGCGTTAGCATCCCAGACTCCTTCAAGAATCGGATATAGTTATGTACTCCGCAAAATGTATGTGTGTACACACACACACACACACACACACACGATTTGGCATTTATATCTGAGTGGCTGCAGGACCCTCAAAGCTGATCTGCAATAATTTCTCCCACCAGGCGAGACCACCCACTTCACCCACTTGCTCCCAGCAGAGCTGTGCCAACCTGCCAGCCTGCCTCCCCACACAATGCCACCAGGGGGGCCAGAAGAAAAGACAGCGATGGAACATGCTCAGAGCATTAGGAACACAGGTGCTTATTTCGTTGTAATAAGTGTGCTGAAACATAACCCACTCTTCTGCTCAGTCCTTCCACTTAGCCCACCGAGGGAACAGACTGCCTCTGTACTACTGAGTAAGAAACACGGTTATTCTGCAGTGTGAGAATATGAGAAACAAGATCGAAAGACGGAAAACAGGTGGGAGCGCGCGGCAGTGCAGGGCTGGGGCTGCTGGGCGCAGAGCGCATCCTGAGCGCACAGGGGCATGTCTCTAGAACTGCAGTTTGAAAAAGAAAAAAATAAAAGCTGTTTTGGTTGTTTTGTCCTGTTTTTTAAGGCACAATCCACAAAGACCAGGAGACACAATGGCAGAGGTACTGGAAGGAAGCAGAAGGAATACTGGCTCAAAGGTATTTAATGAACATTAGATCCCTACATCTCCGTCCTCCCCTCCCCCTCCCGCCCTAGCAGAGGACGGGAGGAAGCCAAAAAGGACAGTCTCTGAACTGGAGATCCCGGCACCGCCGAAAACCCAAGGACCGTGGCACTTGCAGAATGAAAGCTGAGACTCGGGCACACACACCTGCCCACCCCACGCCAAGCCAGCTCCTTCCGCATCCCAGGCAGGCTGAAGAATGGAGAAGTGTCCTCTGCGTGACCGGCCTCAAGGAAAAGAGACCTGAAAATGCTGACAGCGGGAGGAGCTCAAAGGGAGTGACACACAGTCTGCCCGAAGCCTGTGGGTGCCCAGAGGGTGCCGGCAGTGAAGGGGAAGTCAGCAAGGCATGATTCAGGAAACGAAGAGAGTCTCTGGCGCTGGCCTGGAAAGAACAGCACCCAGACGAACTGTGACACGGGACCACTGAAAAAGAGCTAACGAGGCCAGAGGAGATGTTTGTTTTGGAAGTTAAAATATACAGATGACGATGGAGGCATGAGGATGATGAAAGGTTTTTCCCAAAGAATACATAAGCTCAAAAAGG
>NW_011889227.1:577297-587680 GCF_000151845.1 Pteropus vampyrus | reverse complement strand
CAGCGAAAGAGCACTCTCTCAGCGGGACAGTCTAAATCTGCACCCGCTGAGTCACGGAGCTCTGCCGGCGTCATTCCCATTTCACAGCTGAGAAGAGCGAGCACTCACTCCAATAACCCTTACGTAACCCCGAATTTACTTTTTTTAAAACTCACCTTAAGAAAGAAAAGCAGCAGTCATCTGCTCCTTATGCTGTCATGTGAATTTTTACTATGAATTCCATGATATTTCTCACTAATGCAAATTCACAAGAGGAAGCCAGAGCTACTACATAACATATGAGAAAGCATTTTCTCCTTATATCATATATCACATAGACAACTAAAAACACTCTCTCAAATCCAGACAGGTGATATAGTCCAAGGCCTGGACCCACAAAAGCAAGAAACTCTACTTACTACTATCAGGAAGTCCTACAGTGCACCAAGTCGACCAGAGTATCATTTTAATGTGGACCCCCATCCCATTTCTGCAAGCATCCTCACAAATGTCCTCCAAATCACCCAAGTCTGAAGAGATGGGAAGATAATCCATCTCTATGAGATCCTGTTCACCATTTTATCCTCAAGGCCTAGCACACTGTTGATTTTTTAAAAAATCGACAAAATTTGAACACAAAAATCATCAAAACTGAACACGCATGCACGTGCACACGTACACACACACACACGACCAGCTAATGTCAGAAATAGCACTTTAATACAAGCCATGGCAAGAATATTAAGGCTTCTAAACCACTAATCGAAAGTCTAAGAATGCAAAAGGACTGCTGTTTAAAGTATCAAACACTCAAGGTAAATCCATACTACCACCTTTTAAAAACAAAATCATGTATAGAAAGTACTTTAAGTAAAGACCTTGGCACCTGACTGGGTTACATCACCGTCTGGCTATGCAACCTAATGGACACTCGAATCACTGCAATCATGCGTGAAGCGACCCAATCTCACTTGCTATTAAAATGGAGCCAAGTCATAAATTAGTAAATTAGCATCCAAAGTAAAGCCCGGAGAACCAACTCCGCTGGTTAAAACAACATGCAAGATGTAGAGCGAGGCACAGAAGACTTCACGATCCCAATTACTCAGGTACCAAACCGGACCTGGCTGGCCCTGCCCCGGGACGCAGCACGCTCGATTCGAGGTACAAGCTGAAACTTCCATGATGCAAAGCATAACATCAAAACTTTTTGTACGGCGTTTTGGTAATCGAGTGATCCATACGTGAAATAAAAGTACAGAGGCTGAAAAACGTGTGAGCACCATGAAGGTGAATGAATGTGTTCACTGGAAACTCGTTCCAAGGACAGGATTTTCCACCGGCAAAACAAGATACGTAAGTGATGGAAAAGGAAGAAAACCCTTCATACAGGTTCTTGACTGCTGTCCTAAAGAATGGATGGAATATAAACCAGGCCCAAGCCGCAACCAGCGAGTGGTAGCACTGTCACGAGCTCCGAGGGTTAAGTTCTCCCTACTTTTGAGCACAAACCCAGTTTCCAGTTGACAATTCTAATCTTACTCATAAAGCCTTGGTCTCTACCACCAACACTTCTAAAGTTCTCTAAAAAAAGTTTTTGTAAAGGTTAAGTGCTCTAGACCTGCACTGTCCAATACAGCGTTGTCGGCCACACACAGCACAGTATCTGCAATGTGGCTAGTAAGCCTAAGAAACTGAATTTTCCATTGTATTTATACGAAGTTCTACCAGACAACACTGCTCTGAGTCACGTTAAACACTAAGCGCAGAGTAAATGTTTATGGTCTACACTCTTGAATGAATAAATTCACATCTCTAGACTTCAACCTTTTCAACCAAAAAAATAAAGAGTTCAACCAGATTGTCTCCATGACTGTAAATGAGTTACTGCAGCAGATAAATTATCTTTATTAGAACTGTTACGATGCAATTAAAGCCACACACCCCCCCTCAAAATTATGGCAGGTTACCTAGCCAGACCTGATGACGCAAGGGTATCAAATCACCCCTCACGCCCCTGAACTTCATGAGGAAGACCAACAGAATAGGGATTCGGTCGACCTTTGGGCAAGTAACCTCATCCCCCTGAGCCTGTTTTCTTCTCTGTAATATGAGACGGTTAAACTATCACTTAAGATGCTTCGAGTCTTAAACGTCTTTCTCTTGGCTCTAAGAAGATATCTAAAATGAAATGTAAAATGTTAAGTGAAACCAGGATATTCAAAGAAATGAAGAAAAAGGAATTGAATAACCACAGTCTGAAACTCGAAAGAAATGAAGTAAATTTAAATAAGATCCTAGAGAGTCCTGACGACAGAAATGGAAGGCTGTACAACACCAGTGTACACTGGTGGGAGACGGATTCGGTCTACTTGCGTGTGCCTTGTTTTTTATTTTTCTTCAAGTCCACATGTGAACACGTGCTCTCCCCAAAGGCCGAAGTGGAGAAAGGTCCGTAGAACCAGGCTGATGTAGGTGGCAGGAGCACATACAGCTCATAAAGGTTTGTAGTGTCCCTCTCTTCCACAAAAAAGTGACCAAGAAAGTCTTCCCCCTACATCAGACAGCTACGGTACACTCCACTGCTACCTGCCAGGCTCTCAAACTATGTCACTCGCTCGCTTCCTCTGTCGATGACCCACAGCAGGTAAGTGTGGCGCTCTCCTGACAGGAGCTGTGGTTATTTCTAGGTGCAGTAAGGTAAACGGGGTGTGGATTCATCGCGAAGCCTCTCCAGTGGAGTGCGACCCAGTGCACACGCACAGCAGGATGCGGCCTGTGAAAAGAACCCTAACAGGCACCTGGATGCAGACGGGTACCTCGCGTGAAGTGGGTTACGGGGCAGAAGGTCAAGGCAGGAAGACACGCTCAGCCCGGCTCTTCGAAGACACACTCCCAGTGCCTCCTGCGGCCCACACCAGCCCCCTGGCCGCCTCCTCGATCTCTAGAGAGGCGAGGGGGGCACCACTCTCAAAGAGCGGATTTACGCAACGGCAGCAAACAACAACTTCTACTTTCATGAAGACTATAATGTTTTACCTCACACAGACTTTCGTCTGTAGTACAGTTGATTGAGCCAGGCCACCCTATGACCATCTAGTGTTCATATTACGGGAGACACCAGAGCTCCCAGGAGTGGGGGCGCTGATCAAACGCGCTGACGAGAAGCGGGCCGAGGAGCGGGCGCCGAGCGGCTCCCCGCGGCCTCCGCCGCCCAGGCGCTCGCTAGCCACGCAGGACGCCTGTCTCCTCTCGCCCGCGACCGTGGCTGCCATCTGCACGTTTCAGAGCCATGTATACTTCACTCCTCTGCCAACTGTCTGTTTATGTCCTTTGTCCGCTTTTCTGCGGGGCTAGTCTTCTCAACGACGGGCGGTGGTCATTTAAGAGGAAGAAAAGCAGCCCGCGTCTGCCAGCATTCCCTCTTCACCTCCTTCCGACCTGGTGTCCCCGCGCCACTCAACCGACACTGCTCTTTCAAGCCACCAATGACCTCCAGGTGGGGCTGACGCCACATGAAACTCTCCTGTCCTCACCTGAGCCTGGCTCTCAGCAGCATTCAACGCGGCCAACCCGCAGAGCCTCCGTACTGGAACATTCTCTTCACCCAGCTCATCGGCCGGCGCACCCCCGTTTTCTCATTTTCTCGCTGGCGGCTCCTCAGCCGCCTTCGCTGGTCTCCTGCTTCCTTCCTCTTCTTCACACCGCTGCCGCGGAGGCCCCCACGGGGTTCAGACGTGGCCACTGCCTGTTTATCGCACCCCCCAGCTGACCACATTGGCCGGGGTGTCAGTTCGCATTTGTTCTATTCATGCTGTTGCCCCAGCAACTGAAACAAAGCCCAGGAAGAAGTTTTTTTTCTTAAGTTTTGTTGAAAAAACGAAGCCATTTCCGTGGTTTTTAAAGTTCTTCTGTAAACACAGTTGAAATCCAACTTCGTGAACCCAGAACGACCACCTCGGCACTTCGAACGCAGGGACACGACAACCGGCAGGCATCTCCTCCCAGAAGGCTCGAGAGCACAGCAAATTTAAGGTCCCCACGATGGAGCTGCAGCTCTCCGTCACACGGCGGCCACCAACCAAAACAAACCCTTCCCTCACCAGCTCTTCTTCCCTGTCTCAGAAAAGTCACGCGTGACAGAGCCCGCAAACTGGCCCTGGCCGCTCTTCTCCCTCCTCATCCAATTCCTCAAAATGTTGTCATTTCCACCTCCTGAGCTCCTCCGCGTCTCCATCTCCTGCCACCGCCTGGAAGGCGGGCCGGCTTCCTAATCACCGCCCGCGTCTGCATGTGAGCAGTGATGATGATGATGATGATAATTCTGATCTATGCCGTTCACTACAGCAGCCAGATAAGGCTCCTGAACACTTGAAATGCAGCTGCTTCAAAGTGAGATGTGCCATAAGTATAAAATACATACCTGACTTCAAAGACTTAGCACAAAAAAAAAAACAAGTGAAAAATCTCAATAATTTTTATATCGATTACATACTGAAACGATACTACTCGATTACTAGGTTAAGTGAAATACATTAAAATTAATTTACCTGTTTCTTTTTAACTTTTTCATGAGGCCACTAGAAAACTTAAGGTTACAGGTACAGCCTGCATTTTGTCTCTGTTGAGGGCACGAGCACCATGGTCACCTTTTTTAACCATGTGTGACCAAAGCACAGAAATGATTGCTATCATTTATGTACATTCACTTAAAAACAAAACACTAAAAATTTGGTTCTTATTTGAAACTGAATGATACATAAAAAATACAACTGGTACTGGGAAAACAGCTTTCTAAGTTTAAACTGTGGAAATACATGAATTTTAAGAAATAACTTATCTGGTTCTCTTATAGTCATTCTAAGTTTTCTTGCTAAAGTTTCTATTAGAGAGAAGAGACTGGGGAAGACTGGAAATGTAACGTGGCCGAAAAGTGACCTTAAGATTTTGAGCTTGCAATCCTCAAAACATTGGTCATCACGACTCAAAAAATCGGCTGCAAGAAAAGGAAAGCTAGTGGACAGGAGCAGAAGAAAAATGCAAGTAGATGATAAACACGGGAAGTCTAAGTGACGAGAATCAGACCTTTTTATGTCACGTCCTGCAACATTTTTAACTACCGCAGAGGGTGTGGTATACTCAAGACGACAAGGCTGACAGCAAGCGTGCTGTCTCTCCACAGAAGACAGAAAATGCGTGTTCAGACGACCTCGCACACACACACGGAAATTGTTAGGGTAGAAAGTGCATTCCGAAACGGGCATCATGATATTTTAAGTATAGAACAACTCTGATCTGAATGAATTTCAATGTGGTTTAGTTTGGAAGCCCTTCAAAAAATTCAACTGGGGTCTACATTCAACCTCCAGAGACAGATCACAACCAAAGCAGCAACATCAGTGAGTGCAACACGCTTACCCCCCAAGAGAAATTTACAGCTACCTGGGTACAGAACACAGAACACTGTGGGGACATCACAAAGCAAACAATCCAGGTGTTCCACAGAGATGGTGGGGGAGGGGAAATGATGAACTCGGAATCTAGAGACTTTTTTTAATCGATAGGCCTTATTTGGATCCTGATTTGCCAAAATTATTAAACTATACAAAAAAATTATGGTATTTGAGACAATGGAAATTTAAATTCTGCCTAGGTATTACAAAGTATTAAGTGACAACTGTGGTTTTTTCCTAAATATAACAGTTTTAAAGATACATACTATTGACATAGTATTTACAGAAAAACAAAACAATTAGTTTGGGATTTTCTTTATAGAAAAACACTAACCACAAAAGAAAAATTTAATAAATATATTAATATTAACATCTCTTCCTCAAAAGACACAATGACAACCAACAGAGCAGGCTGAGATACCGATTAACTATCGCGGAGGGTTACACAAAAACCTGCACACAATGTTTATAGCAGTTTTATTCCATATATCTCCTGCAAGACTTAACCAGAATAAAAGAAATCCTACTAAGTGCAGTGTGTGAAAATATATCTGAATTTTCTGACTCTCTCTTTCAAAAATGTGACACCAACTGCCCGCTCTTCTAATGTAAGTTGAGATTATTTAAGTGACTCTCTTCCATCAAATTGATCATAGCTATTACAAATTGCATTTGACTTCTGAGGCTAGTTCATAAAAATGACAGCTTCTACTTGGTGCTCTTTCTCTCAAGTCACACTCTCGAGGGAAGTCAGTCACCATGTCGTGAAGACAGGACACTCAGGCATCCCTGACAAAGGCCTACATAAAAAGGAACTGTGGCCTCCCACCAATGGCCAAGACTGACTTGCCAGGCATGTGAACAAGCCACCTCGGGAAGGGTCCTCGAGTGCAGTCAAACCTTCAGAGGGCTGATCACACCCTGGCCAGAACCACCCCAACCGAGCCACTCCCACAGAAACTGTGAGACGATAGATAAATGTTTATTGTTGCTATAAGCCACTAAGTTTGGGGACAATTTGCTATGCGGCAACAGAGAGCTAATAGGTAAGAAAAACAATAATGCAATAGAAAAAAGGACCAAAGGCTTAAATATACTCTTCATTTTTTAAAAAAGGGTATCCAAATGACCAATAGAAGTATGAAAAGGTGCTTGACTTGACTAGAGCAAATTAAAACTACAAGGTACCACAAACAGCTAGGAGTGCAGCTATGATGAAAAAGATATTGGCGAGGATACAGAGTGCGTGGAACTCTCACTGCCAGTGCGAGTGTAATTTGGTTACTGCCACTTTGGTAGATGCAGTCGATTTTCCAAAACTGAATATATGCATACCTCTACGACCTATCGACTGATTTCACTCCTAGATATAGTCCCAAAAGAAATGCATTCATAAGTTCACCAAAAGACACGAACTTTGAATATTCAAGGCAGCAGGACTTGTAATAGCCCCAAACTGGCATCTATCCAAACATCCATCGACAGAATAACTTCATGCAATGAAATTTCATACAGCAGCAAGAACCAGTAATCAATAACTGTGTGCAGTAACATGGATAATCCCACACACAGTGCCAAGAGCAGGAACCCAGACAGAAGAGAACATACCATAAGATTCCACTTATTTAAGGAACAAAACTGGGTAAAACCATCCAGTGCAGTTAGATGTCAGGTTACCGGCTGCCCTCGCCAGGGAGGGAATGACTGGCAGGAGACAAAGGAGACATCTGGGCTGCCAGTCACTCAGGTGGGTTTCAGCTTGTGAAAACTCATTTATGATATGTATACTTTTCTGTGTTTCTATTATAATTCAATAAATTTTTAAAACGGCAACTACAGAAAAGCGAGACATGGGGGAGCAGGTGGAACAGGACTGGCCTCGGGTATATGATTGCTGAAGCTGGGTAACTGAGGGTTCATCGTACTATTCTGTCTTCATTTGTATGTACTGACATTTTCCCCTAATAAATTTTTTTTTTTTTAATTTCTTAGTATAAAACTGGCTGGAACCACTGGTAAAAGTGGCATAGCTTTTCTGGCCGTAGGTATCAAAAGGTGTTAAAATCTACACATCCTTTGACCAAATTATTCAATTTCTATGCGTTTATCCTAAGGTGTTTATCCTGCATAAAGTCTTGTAACAATGTCCAAAGAACTTAAAACAGAAAAAGAAAAAAAGAGATGTCTAAATAAAGAAGAAATAGGACACTGGGGACAGACCACCACAGGACAAATAACCCAGGTCATCCATAAACACATGGCACCTAAAATCCAATGATAAATAACGATGACTTTATCTGCACCAAGGTTTTTAGCCATCCAATGAAATACAGCCATTAAAAACGATGTGCTCTTATGAAAAGATGTTCCGCATCACTGTCATCAGGGACATGCAAATTAAAATGAGATTCCACTACACATCTATTAGAATGGCCCACATCTAAAACACTGAAAATCCTGTGCTCCACCTGTTCATTCCTGAGGATTTTTAGGGCAGTGGGACTCCTCTGTATTCACAATGGCAGATACTTGTCATTATACATCTGCCCAAACCCACAGAACGTTCAGCACCAGCAGTGAGCCTTCATGTAAACTGTGGGTTTGGGGTGATAATGATGTGTCAACACAGGTTCATCGACTGTTAACAGATGTATCTCTCTGGAGCTGTTAGGGGTGGGTAGGAGGGTATATGGGAACTTTCTGTACTGTTGGCTCAACTTTGCTGTGAACCTAAAACATGCTCTATGAAATGGTTTATTAGTTTTTAAAAAATGATTAAAATATAAATTTTAAATGATGTGTATTTTATAAAAGATCTGCTAACTGTTCATTTACAGAACTTAAAAACAATGTCATATGTCACATATCATTTGAAAAGGAGATAAATAAAAAAAGCTTTCCTAAAAGTCTTTTTTCACTGCTTAACATTTATACTTAACATGCGAAGACAAAAAGCGAAAGAATCCAGTTTATAATTTACCATTTTACCTATTTCTGCAGCAAACACTGTACTTCTAAAAGCTTCTAAGAGTGAAGTGCTTATTATACCAAGTAAGAGCTAAACTGATTTTAAAAAAATCTATTTTAAAGTCCACTAATACGGGAAATGGCTAGTAAGTACACTCTCACTATGCGGTAATTAAAACGAATGAGGCAGACCTCTCTATTACATGGGACTCAGTGAAGAGCGAGAGATGATTTAAAACAAAGTGTGTATTCCCAGCATTACAGTTTCCATAAGCACATATGCAAGTATGCCAATACACGGGGGAAAAATCAAGGAAGGAGACACAAAACTATTAACAGAAGGCAGAAAAGGATCGGGAGCAGGTGATCAGAAGAGAATTTAGTCTTACCTATTTTCTTTTTTTTCAGAGCAAATAGAATCACACGCTGAATAATTTTTAAAAAAAAAAACTAAGATTCTGTATTCTGAAGAGAAAAATGGCAACATAATAAAAAAGAAAAGTTCACAATATCCTACTTCCAGTCAAGACTTCAAAACCAAGCCAGTAAAAACTCATAACATATTAACCACTAACGAAGTCAGCTTGACCCTAACCACTTGGTCTGGTTTTGACTTTTACATTAAAATGCCTGCCCCCCCCCCCCAAAAAACCCCACAAATTCAAATTACCCAAAGGTGCTTTCTATAGAAAAGGGAGAACTTTACTAATATTTCCATTTATAAAAGAAGAAACGGGGTTTGGAAAGGTGAAACAATCTGGCCCAAAGTAAGAGCTAGTCAGTGATCAAACCAAGGGTCCCATCCGATCCTCAACAACTTAAAGACCCTGCCTCCAAACCCTCCCTTCCTCCCTCCCAGAGGCCGCTTCCCCGGTGCAAGATGAACATCCGGCATTCACCTCAAGGGAAAAACAGTTAAAAATAATGCATGTGATGGATCAAGCCCGAGTGACAACTGGAATAACAGACACTGGGTAAACGAAGGAGGAAGAGGCACAATTTACACCTACATGCCCAGTGTACGGCAGGGAGGCGCGCATGGGTGGCTGCTGGTGGCCTGCACCAGTCACAAGGCAATCCAGCAGGAACTGACGCCAGAAGTGGAAAGCGAGGCCTGACCATATGGTAAATGGCAGGAACAGACTCTCTGCTTTTTTCTGGGGATAAACACAAACATGCCCAGTGACGTCTATTTCCTCATTGCCCAGAAGACTATCGAAATTTACTTTTTGAAGTTTGATGAAAACAATATTCATATTGCCTATGCATTTCAAACTCTTTGGCCTCATAGAAAATTACTGGGCTAAGATTCATTCTTTGCTCCTGGGATTAGCATTGTGGGCCCCAAACCACCTAACCCTATCAAGGAGGGCTGTGGCAGAAGCAGGACCACAATGCACAGGGCCTGCTAACCATGGTGTCACAAGGTGAGTGCCAACCCTAGCCCAGCAGCCTACGTGCCATCACGCCCCTCGACGCCTAACTTTTGTTTCTGAGTGTCTCTTTTGCATTTATTAGTCAAAGAAAAGACTTTACTATAAAGGAATACGTATGAAGCAGTCCCTCCTCTCCCCTGGGATGGGCCATGTGTCAGAAACGCTGAACTCCACTCTTTTCCTTTCCTCTGGGCTCATATTCTATTTTGATCCACATCCCTTTTCCAGATTGTTTTTGCTGTTCTGTACTTGGCCAGAGTCACATTTTAGGTTCACATAAATGTTTGCTAGCAACCAAACGATCCCGATTTTAAAAGGTAATTACCCTTGAAATCCTTCCCATTTCTGGATATAAAAATGAGCTAACTAATGTGAAAGAGCAGAAAATCTCTAAGAAAGTCCTCACTGGCACAGGAACACTCCATATTAAAAAAGAAAAAAAATTCACATTTGCCAGCTCTTAACAAAATGAACATCTTCTACATTACTCGTAATTTTTAAAGTTTTATAGTACTATCCAAAACAGATGTATGGCACTTGGTTATTCA
>NW_011889227.1:573637-575702 GCF_000151845.1 Pteropus vampyrus | reverse complement strand
TTAAATCTCAGGCAGAAAACACCAGGCCCTGATGGTTTTACAGGCAAGTTTTACCAAACACTAAAGAAACAGGTAATTCCAACTTTACATATAAACTCTAAGAGAATAAAAAGGAGGAAATACCTCATTTTATTAGACTAGAATAACACTGATAATAAAAGTCATCAAGATTGACACAAAAAAAGGAAAACTACAGACTGATCTTATCAATAAACATAGATCCATAAATCCTAAGATATTATTAGCAAGTCAAAAAACAAACAAAACATACCAAAAAGTACTGTTTTTAAAAAGAATATGTCATGATCAAGCTAATTTATCCCAGAAATGTTAATTTTGATATTACCTTTTAAAGTAATTTTTCATATTACCAAATTAAAGAGAAAAATCATGTTATCTCAATAGATATAGTTTGTGTGTTTAATTAAGTTCCATACCCACTGTGACTTTTTTTTAATTCTCCATTAATTAAGATGAATCTTCCTCAACCTGTTAAAAAACAAAAAAAAGTACTCACACATTTAAAGGTGAAAGATAAAAGCATTTCCTTTAAAAGCAGGAATCCAAAGATGCCTGCCATTATTACGTACATTTTCCATTGTAATTGTTGTCCTGAAGCAGCGAGATAAGAGGTAAAAAGATAAAGGACTGAAAAGAAATGAGCTGTGATTATTCAAAGACAAGATGATTATCTACATAAAAATCCAAGAGTCCATAGGAAAATTTTAAGTTAGAGAAGTTGCTGCACAAAGTCAGTTGCGTTTCCATTTACCAGCAAATAGAAAATTTAACTTAAAAAAATTATTTACAATAGCAACAAAAACTAAAGTACTCAAAAAATAAATCTAACAAAAGATGTGCAAACCTTGTAGGAAGAAAAACCACAAAACTTTTTAAGACAACTAACTATAAACCAAAATTCTATTTCTTCTTCTACCTGAATAGAGTGAAGGCTAGAAGAAGAGATTAAAAGATACTGAGATCCTTTTTACCTTCTTATTCCATGCTTTCAATAACCTCTCTTTAAAGGTCCCACAAATACAATTAAAAGGCAATTCACAAACTGGGAAAAGATATCTGTCACACAGATAATTAAGAAAAGATTACTAATCAGAACATATAAGAATTCCTACAAATAAGAAAAACCAAACAACAGAAAAAAAATTAAGACATAAACAGGCATTTCACAAAAGTGGAAATCTAAAAATCTGAAAAGATGCTCAACTTCATTAGTAATCAGAGAAAACATTAAAACCATATAAAAATAAATAAAAATGGGCAAAGGATTCCTCTACAGATATACAAATGGCTAGTAAGCACGTGGAAAGACACACAACACCTCAGTCATTAGGTAAATCAAAACCACAATGAGATAAACACACTTCACACTCCTAGGATGGCTACAGTTTTTAAAAACGGAAAATAATAAATGTTGGCAAGGACTTGAGGAAATTGGAACCCTGACAGTGTTCGTAAGAATGTAATATGGTGTAGCCACTTTGAAAAACAATTTGGTAGTTCTTCAAAATCTAAACATAGTTACCATGTTACCCAACAATTCCACTCCTAAGAACATACCAAGAGAAATAAAAACATATGACCATGGGACTGCAAACTGGTGCAGCAGCTATGGAAAACAGTTTAGATGTTCCTCAAAGAACTAAAAACAGAACCACCTTAGGACCCAGCAATTCTACTTCTGGGTATTTATCTGAAGAAAACCAAAACACTACTAGTTGGAAAAGACATATGCGCACCTATGTTCACTGCAGCGATATTTACAATAGCCAAGATATGAAAGCAACCTAAGTACCCATCAATAGACGACTGGATAAAAAAGATGTGGTACATATATACAATGGAATATTACTCGGCCATAAAAAAAGAAAAAAAAATGAAATCTTACCATCTATAAAGACATGGATGGACCTAGAGAGTATTATGCTAAGTGAAACAAACCAAAGAAAGACAAACACCATGTGATTTCACTTATGTGTGGGATCTAAAGAACAAAACAAACAAAATGGAAAGACTCGCAGAGAACAAACTGGTGACTGCCAGAATT
>NW_011889227.1:571355-573587 GCF_000151845.1 Pteropus vampyrus | reverse complement strand
CATAAACAGGCATTTCACAAAAGTGGAAATCTAAAAATCTGAAAAGATGCTCAACTTCATTAGTAATCAGAGAAAACATTAAAACCATATAAAAATAAATAAAAATGGGCAAAGGATTCCTCTACAGATATACAAATGGCTAGTAAGCACGTGGAAAGACACACAACACCTTAGTCATTAGGTAAATCAAAACCACAATGAGATAAACACACTTCACACTCCTAGGATGGCTACAGTTTTTAAAAACGGAAAATAATAAATGTTGGCAAGGACTTGAGGAAATTGGAACCCTGACAGTGTTCGTAAGAATGTAATATGGTGTAGCCACTTTGAAAAACAATTTGGTAGTTCTTCAAAATCTAAACATAGTTACCATGTTACCCAACAATTCCACTCCTAAGAACATACCAAGAGAAATAAAAACATATGACCATGGGACTGCAAACTGGTGCAGCAGCTATGGAAAACAGTTTAGATGTTCCTCAAAGAACTAAAAACAGAACCACCTTGTGACCCAGCAATTCTACTTCTGGGTATTTATCTGAAGAAAACCAAAACACTACTAGTTGGAAAAGACATATGCGCACCTATGTTCACTGCAGCGATATTTACAATAGCCAAGATATGAAAGCAACCTAAGTACCCATCAATAGACGACTGGATAAAAAAGATGTGGTACATATATACAATGGAATATTACTCGGCCATAAAAAAAGAAAAAAAAATGAAATCTTACCATCTATAAAGACATGGATGGACCTAGAGAGTATTATGCTAAGTGAAACAAACCAAAGAAAGACAAACACCATGTGATTTCACTTATGTGTGGGATCTAAAGAACAAAACAAACAAAATGGAAAGACTCGCAGAGAACAAACTGGTGACTGCCAGAATTCGGGGGGCGGGGAGAGGTGGACCGGGTGAAAAAAGGGAAGGGATTAAGAAGTATAAATTGGTAGTTATAAAACAGTCACGGGGATGTGAAGTGCAGCTTAGGGAATAGAGTCGATAACACTGTAACAACTACGTATGGTTCCAGGTGAGTACCAGACTAATCAGAGGGACTACTTTGTAAATTATATAACTGTCTAACCACTATGCTGTATACCTGAAACTGATATAAAAATAATGTCGAATGTCAACTCTCATTGAAAATTTTAAATAAATAACACATCCACCCAGAGACTTGTACACAAATGTTCATAGCAGTATCGTTAATAAGTCAAAAAGTGGAAACACCCCAAAAGTCCATCAACTGATGAAGGGATAAACAACATCTGGCATATCCATACAATGTAATGTTATTCAGCTATAAAAAGCAATGATACTGACACACTGCAACGCGGATGAACCGTGAAAACACTAAAAACACTACGCTAAGCGAAGGAACCAGACCAAAGACCACAGGTTTTAAGACTCCACTCTCATGAAATGTCCAGAATGGGGGAATCAGCAGAAAGAGAAAGTGTAGTGGTGGCTGCCTAGGGCTGAGGCAGAAATGGAGAATGGCTGTTAATGGGTACAAGGTCTTTCTGGGGTGATGAAAATGTTCTAAACCTAGACTGCGGTGATCGTCACACGACTGCATGAATATATTAAAACTCGTTATATTGTACACTTTAAATGGGTGAGCTGTATGCTCTGTGAATTATATCTCAAGAAAGCTGTTATTTTTTTAAATGAAATATAAGTTCACAGTCATCAAATTGGCAAACACAAAAGTGTGAGAACACCCAGGGTTGTAAAGGGCGCAGAACAGTGCGGGAAGGAGGTAAACTGGGCGACCACTGTGGAGAACAAGCTGCACCACCCACTGAAGCTGGAGCTGTGCAGGGCCCGCCAGCCTGCGAAGTCTCTACCCCAGAGAAGGGTTTCTGTCCTGGAAACAACTCTGTCCTCCAATGACAGGGCGAAGAAAAAAATGGGATGTATTGGGTCTGAAACAGAACACAGAAGTGAAAAGGAACGAGCTGCCGCTCCAGTCACGGCCGGACATCCTCGCTCCCGGCTGCGAGCCCGCCCTCCCCGCCCTCCCCGCCCTCCCCGCCCGGCTCTGCCACTTCTGCCAGGGGAAACCCGGCTCCCACGCAAACGCAGTGCCGCCGCCGCTGCTGCCTCTGCTACAAAGAACTCAACCACCCCTTCCCCTGGAAACCCGGGGCGCGCCCCGCGGGCAGGCCGTCCCCGGGCGCTAATCCCCTCACCTTCTCACCCATCTACAGAATGCGCCCG
>NW_011889227.1:562971-569280 GCF_000151845.1 Pteropus vampyrus | reverse complement strand
ATGTAACATTTTACGGAAAAGAGCTGTCTGGGAATAATGCGGAATTTGTAAAAAAAAACAAAAACAAAAACAAAAAAAATTAAGTGCAAAATAAAAAAGATCCAACCACCTGTTAAAATACATTGATCCTTCAAGGCAGATGTGATTCTTCAAGAGTACAGTACACTGAAAAAAATACGGTTCTATATAACACGGGAGACTCCAAAGCAAACGAAGTTACCTCTATTACGGCAGAAAGAGATTTTTAAAGCTGTTTTAGAAAGTGAAGTGCAAAACCTCAATTTATGATCTCTACTTCCAACGAAGTAAGAAGATATTATTCATGTCTATGTAAGTAAAACACAAATAATATAATCTAAATTTGAAAAGAAAAACTTGCATGTAAACACCAACTCCATAACCACCCCTGACCCATAGCACCATCACCCTGAACTTCCCCAGAGCAGCTAGTGAGACCTCCAAGGTCCTCTAGGATCCCCTAACAGTCCATTTCACTTCTGAGCATTCGCTGCATCTTGTATTAGAGTTGTTTCTGCAGTTATTTCTATTGTCATTAGAAAGACTGGTGGCAGTAAAAATGAGTATGAATATTACTTTCATCCTAGGCATTGTACTTACAGTCTATTTTTAACATTCACTTCACAGATAAGAAAACTAAGGAACAGAAATGCCATCTAACATTAGAATCACACGGCTAGAAGACTGTGGGTCCAGTTGATGCACAGCTGTTATGTAATAAAGTGAGAGCAAGAGGTCCACGGTGGAAAGGAGGGGTGTTATTTAATCAGAAGGGGCAGGGTCTCACTCACAGTAACAGAGGCAGATGAGAACTA
Source organism: Pteropus vampyrus (assembly GCF_000151845.1). Taxonomy (NCBI): domain Eukaryota; kingdom Metazoa; phylum Chordata; class Mammalia; order Chiroptera; family Pteropodidae; genus Pteropus; species Pteropus vampyrus. The sequence goes on along the minus strand of NW_011889227.1, from coordinate 568,447 downwards.
CCCATCATTCACAAGCAATAGAAATTCTGTGTATCTATGCCAACAAAAGAAAACCAGGAGACACTATCCCCTCATCTCCTACAATGACAAAAACATGCTCTACCACCAAAATTCACAAGTTAACCGTTCGTCCACAACTCTCAGCGAGACCCACCTGTGATGTTTCTCTTGAAAACAAATGACACTTGGAATCGTGGTCTAGTAGAGCCACTGAAACCCTAAGAAATTATCCAGAAACTGAGATTTCTGGCTGCCTACAGGTCTGTTCTCCACTACGGCCTAAATTTTTTTCTAAGAATCAATGACCTCTAAGTTCTGTTCCAGCTCGAAAACCGTGATTCTCATGAAAGGAAGTCCCAAAGAGCCAACCGAGTCGACACTTGTCAATACTCCTCCCGCCACTGGCCCCCTGTGGGAACTGAAAGCCCAGATGTCACCAAGATCCAGCCCATGTCTACTAACCACTAGGCCACCATGGAACATGCCGCAGTGGGCAGCGCAACACAGCTGCCTTGCTCGCCCCATCGGGGTCTCAGAGCGCCATGCACTCTCGGGCAAACCGCTTTCTCTTCTCAAAGTGCGTCTCTGCCACACTGCTGCTCAGATATGCACGCGGGCACAGGGAATTCGAGGGTCCAGCCAGCAATCCACACGGCTTTCTCCAACTCCGGCTCAACATTCAATCATATTATTATTTTTGCAGCCTTTTTATTTTTATTTTTTCCTGCAGCTTTTTTAGTCTTGCTCTCTAATGTTCCAAAAAACAATTCTTCATCATCTTTCATTTAGGCCACCATATTTCATGGCAGTCAACCTCTGGGGCGCAAACCACTCCAAGTCAATGCATATTCCCACTGTCAGAAAGTTTGGCACTAATAACACTCTAGTTTTCTCCGGAGTCACTAAGAAGCACGGAGTCAGAGCCTCCTTGTAGCCGTAAAAAGATGTTCATGACCTGTCAAATTTTATGTAAATTTACAGTCGGCTGTGTAGTCCTCCGTAATACTTGTGAAACAGGTCAACACTAGCCAGCTGTACGTGACAAGCAGTAAACCACCTCGACTCAGAGTAAATTCGGTCTGTGCCAAGTCTGTGACACGAAAATGTCCCAGTCAAGGTAAGAAGCCTTTCGAGTACTGCCAAGATCCCTGACTTGCTTCTTTACTATCTAGTCAATCTACCTGGTCTCCAGTTGTTAGTTCATAATCATCCAAAACCTGAAATAAACTGGGTATTGATCCGACTAGTAAACAGTACCTCCCCACTCCCAGTCCAGAAAAATAAAGGGGGAGGGAGAGAGGAAGAAAGAGGGTTTCCATGGCGATTAAATCTAAGCCAAAGTCAAAAAGTCACAGAAATGAATCTCCAGTCAACCTAGATCCAGACAGCAGCAGGAAGAACCGCATTCCCACTGGAAGCAGCGTCGATCTCAAGGATGCTCAAGACATTCAGCATGAACCTACACCAAGCCCCGAGCAGTAGGAAACCAGTCAGTGTTTCAACTTTGACTGACGGACAACCAACATCTACGGAACAAAAGACAAAATCGATCAATCCTATCTGTCGTTACAAAACTTCGCCGGCATGGGAAGAATGGCATTGCTCTTTAAGCCGCATCAAAGCAAGGAGGCAGGTCAACATAACCATTTAATAATACACAGGAGAAACGAAGGTAAAACTCCTTTATTATTTGGCAAGAGACTTCCAGCAATCTCAACCACCCGACCAGCAAACAGCAGCTCTTTCCTCTGAGGCCTCTAGGGCCTCTCACCGAGAGCCTACTTACTACACCGCTACAATTTTAATGAACTTTGTTATTTGGTCTCCCAGCCAAAACTCTATTTTGTAATTGCTGCCTCTCCATCTAGACTGCACATCCTTAAGCTCCTGTTCATGAGTGAACTCCCAATACAGCACCTGGCAGAGTAAGGACTCATATACCGGCTGATCAAATAAATAAAGGTTAGAAAATGTAGATGGGAGGAGGGGTTGCTCATCACTGAACTATGGCCATAAGCCGAATCTCAGGATGAAGGACTGGAAAGAGCCTGCGTGGTCTTGTCTTTTCTGCACGATCTTTTCATATGTCCAAATGTTATTAACATTCAGTTGCTGAAAATCTGTATAGTTTTTATAGACATTCTTCCACTCAGTAAACTAGATAATCTACACTGTAAGGACGTGTAAGAAAAGGACCTCTGTCCTCTACTGCTGCACCTCATCTCCCTCAGAGGGAAAAACCCTCACCCATCTGGGTCACTGTCCAGGGCACAGAGGAACCCCGTTACTAGCAGGCAAGGGACACTGTGTGAAAAGGGTAAGCACAGAGTATGCCTCTCTCTCGCCCTCAAAGGGCCGAAGTGGCAAACCAATCTGGGGCTCCCAGAAATTTAAAAAACAAACAAACAAACAAACAAACAAAAACAACAACAAGATAATGATGAAGCTGGCATCTAGAACAAAACTGACAACTCACTGACAGGATAAGGGCAAAAGATACAAAACTCAGAAATCACAGTAACATAAGGCTATTTAGCCTGGGAGCAAAAACCCTCCATGCCTGAGAATGCTGCTAAGTTGCAACGTGGCTATTATTTTCATGAGAGAAAGAAGAAAAAGATTTCTAAATTATTTTATAAAACCACTTCACTTAAAATTTCTTTTAAAGTTCTGCCTTTGGGCATCTGAAAATAACATGCGTACACTCTCTCTCCCACTACTAAATAACCTCTAAGGTAGGATCCAGCTACCGCAAAGGGCTCACGGACCACCTGAAGGAGTCCCTGAGCCACGAGCGGTCCCTAAAATGTGTAGCGCAGTGGTTCCAAAACCTGCACTTCAGTTATTACCTGGGTAGCTTTTTAAAAATACATTTTCAATCTCACTACAAATTTCCAGAGGTGGGATCCATCATCCATGGTCTTAAAATTATGCCAAGTGACTAATGCAGGCCAGTCTAGCATCTGTCTACAGCAGGGTTTCTCAGCCTCGGCACTACTGCTACTCCGGGCTGGATTATCTGTGCATGCGTGTCTGTGTGTGTGATGGGGGACGGCAGGAATGCTGTCCTGTGCATTACAGGATGTTTAGCAGCATCCCTAGTCTCTACCCTTTAGAAGCTAGTAGTGCGCTGCCCACTCCCATAGGTGTGACAAGTAAAAATATCTCCGGACGTTTCCAAATGTTCCTTTGGGGGCAAAATCATCCCCTAGTTGAGAAACAGTGATCTAGAGTCAATAAAAAAAACAATCATTTGAGGCTCTCTTAACAAATGAAAAAAAAAAAAGAAAGAAGAAAACTGCTTAAAGCCAGGAGGCCAGGTCTATATCTTCAGTCCATCTCAGCTAAGAAAAATAGCCACCACCACTCAGGCCATGTGGGTTCAGATCTTGACTCACAAGGACCAAAACCAACTTCTTGTGCTTCAATGCTGAGTTTTAGTCAAGCAGATGGTTAGAAGAACTTCACTGTCACTACTCTTAATGGTAATAAAAACAACGTATAATTTTAGACCAATATATATGCAGGCTGCCTCTCAAACATCCAATATTAAACTGCAAGATACACTAAATACTGATCCTGACAAATGCTGTTTTAAGGAAGAGGTGCTTTATCTGTAATAAACACATCATCTTTGCACCAAATCGATATAAAAATTTATCTTAAAAGTTAAGCAAATCTCACCTTGTAGTGTCTTCATTTTATGTCCAGCTATATAGTCTGACTCTCAAATTCTCAAGTAGTTAATTAAAACTGGCAAGTTTTTTGCTATACTTTACACAAATGCTAGTTTTCTAATCAAAAACAATCTTCTTCCTGTTCTACAGTAAGTTACACCAGCAAGATGCCCATCTCTTAAGACTAAGTCTATCAAAATAACACTTTCCCAGTGTAAGCCAGTTCCCAAGAAGACAATGCCAAGGGAAGGGCGAGCATGGTTTTGAGGACCAGGGGGAAGAGCACAGGGCAGGAACTAAAAGACTGAGTATATGTGTGACTGAGTGGATGGCATTTCATCAGATATTCTAGCCTCCCTGATCACACACGCTGAAATGCAAAACAGCACCCATCCAACAACAAGTCATGTCCCAAACTTTCTTCACTTAAGTACACTTCAATACCCAGTAACCTTTCAAACCTGAATAACCACCCAGGAGTGCACCCAGAAACCCTGGAGTTACTCATTAGGGGACCAATCACACTGAGAATGCAGCGTCCAAAAGTATAGAGAACAGAATCCATGTGAGCTTGATTGGCTTTTCTTTATTTAACCACCTCCTGAACACAAAGCATGCTGAGGCACCACCACACCACTAATAACTACTCCAGGAAACCTTTGTAATTCAATGAATCTTCAACCACCCCTCTCTTGAAAAAACTAAAAAAATTTCCATTTTAATTTCTCAGTCCAGCTGACTCTTAAACACACAGAGCTTTCTAAAGACATTCACCAGGAGCCAAGGCATTTGACTTCCTAATAGTACCTAAACATTTAAAAATCAAATTGAAATTAATAATAATAGCCACGAATTACTAAGCTGATTCTGCAGTGAGGTACACTTTTTCCAGCTGCCTTACAAGTATTAACTCATTTAGTCCTGACAAACTCATGAGATAGACACTTATTATGCCCGTATTCTCAGAGAAGGCAGGGAGGTTCGGTAACTTGCCCAAGGTCACAAGGCCAGAAAGTAGTGAAACCAAGACTTGAACCCAGGCAGTGAAACTCCAGAGTGAAGAAAGCTCAGACATCACCACCACTTAGAAGACGTCCCAGTGGCTGGAAAGCTGGAGTCTTTTTCCCACTTGCTGCTCACCTGCAACATGACCTTGAGGACGAAATCGAAGTAAAGTTCACATTTACAAAGTGAGACAACATCCACGTTAACAAGTGCAGCGAGGATGAATGGGAAACAACTACCAAGTGCCCCTCCCATAAAAGCAAAACATAAACAAAGCTCTATGGGTCCCACAGAGAAAATGTTAGGTATCGGGAAAATTATACATATGAAGCTCTGACACGTCAGGGCACAGAGATACATCTGAGGACTCACTCCACGCACCTAACACCAAAAGTCCAAGCTGCGATCACAGCCAGGAGGATCTAGGAGGAAACCCCTGCGAGTTAACAGTGAATGGGCTTCTTTAAGAGGGAGGTACTTCCAGCCGCAAGAAGGACCACCCCCCTCGCTCATATTCGCCAGGGAGGCATTCGTGACCAGGTCTACATTCGAGTCACAACACCGGAGTTAAAAAATCGCTCGGGAAGCTATTTAAATACTCCGGGCTGTTTTTGGCGTTTTCCGAAGAGTCTGCGGCGAAGGAACAGAAACACACGGAACTTGTTTCCCGGAGGACGGAGCCCAACAATAGCCTTCGCGAGTCTGCGGCGAGCGGCCCCTCAACTTGACACGCTCCCGGGGCTCGCGCGGAGAGCTCTCCGGGGCCCGCGCGCGGGGCGGCCGTCGGGGCGCGC
>NW_011889227.1:561507-562520 GCF_000151845.1 Pteropus vampyrus | reverse complement strand
GCTAGTTGCGCTCAGGCGGGAAACGCGCTCACCGACACCATCAGCGAAGCGCCCAAAATGGCGGACGTATCAAGCAGGCCTTGAGTTCCCCCCGCCCTCCCTCCGGCCGCCTCGCAACCAATCGCGGCCCTGCCCCCGCCCCCAGCTCCACGCTCATTGGCCTCCCTCTCCCTCCCCCTGTAGCCTATTGGGGCGCCCAGCGGCCCCCGTTGCACCCACCCCGATTGGCTTGCAGGCCCCGTCAGTCAAGCGCGAGGGGCGCATTCTTTTCCCATGGACTCGACGGATCCGGAACCTCTAGGACCCCGGAGTCTGGAGAAACAAATCAGAAACCGGGAGAAACCTGGCTGGGTCCCCCTACGCGGTAGCAACAGCAAGGCCTCCGCTTGACGGACGTTTCGGACCACCAATCCGATAGCCAATGCTTTTTAAAACTAAATCGAGCCAAACCAATCATGGACGTGGAGCTGAGAGCTGCAAGGGAACCAATAGGATAGCGAGACCTGCGGGCCTATTGGGGGCCCTGCAGGGAACCGGTGATGACGTGAGCCACAATGTGTGCCGGGGGCAGAAACTTATTCGAGCTGGGGAATTAGCTCAAATGGTAGAGCGCTCGCTTAGCATGTGAGAGGTAGCGGGATCGATGCCCGCATTCTCCAAGGCTGAATTTTATAAAGGAAAGGTTTGTCTTTCCCGCTCACTTTACCGGAAAGGTATCTGTATCAGGACTTGGGTCAAGGTGAGAGACCAGGTTCCTCCCGTTGTCCCCTACACCTTTGTGAGAGGACAGTCTGTTCCTTTTGTTTTACGGAAGGATTTACACACGAGTTTCTTCCGAAATGCCCATCATGCTCCCTTCCCCTCCCGGGCGGGGGCCACGCGAGGGCCAGGCTGGGCCACCGAGTAGACCGCTTTGTGCCCACCTCGCGCACTTCCTAAGAACCTGCTTCGTTCCTAAATGCACGCGAAGCCAGAGTCACGTGAAAGTCGGCACAACGGCGGCAGTTGGCGGC
>NW_011889227.1:550513-560187 GCF_000151845.1 Pteropus vampyrus | reverse complement strand
ATGAACGCCCATATGCCCATCACCCAGCTGTTATTACGCCTTAACTTTGGGAACAGACACAGAACTGCCAAAATTTAATTCTAAGAGTCATGATTTTAAAAAACACTATTTATTATTACTGTCATTTCATAAAAGGAAGGACGTTTGAACACACACATCCACTCAGACAGGAAAGACTAGCTCAGGATAGAGAAAAAGGCTCTCAATGGAATAAGCTCGACTTGAGGACAAAGATATCTCATCGGCTTTCCTTTTGTTGTCCCCAGGGCTAGTCCTGATGGAAGGGCTAGAGAGGGGCCCCCCTGGGGAAGGCCATGCTCTGGAAGAGCCGGGGCTGGTGCTGGGTCAGGTCAGGGCTGGTTGAGGTTGGAGAGAAGGGGGCCAGATAGGAGTTCCAGTGGCAGGTGAAGGGCCAACTGGAAATTTTAACCTGGAAATTGACCTCTTCTGTTTCTTTTCTTTTCTTCCCTGCGTGAAGATTCAGTCTCAGGCGGGAGAAGGGGAGTCCTCTTCCCACCAAAGGACTGTTGGTGGCCCAAGTGTCGGTAGAAAGGGGAAGCGCTAGAGTTGCTAACAATGAGGGCTGCCATGGAGCTAATGGAGGAAAGAGGCTATTTGGGTGGAGAGAGGTGGAGGCGTGGGAATCGGGGACCTCGAGGGGGAGCCAGCGTGGGGGTTCCTTAGCAGGCCCCAGCCTGGCGATCTGACGGTGTGGTCCAACAAGGGGGTCCCAATGCTATGAAGAGCCAGCTGAGTGGCTCTGGAGAAGGTACCCACCATGGGTCAAGTGGGATGTCAGCACCACCCAACTTCCCAACCACACAGGTGTCTCCAGGTCAGAAACCTTCCTCTTCACCCACATCCTGGACCCCCATCGTCCTGCTTGGCAGCGGACAAGCCTGAGACCTGGCCACACAGGATTTATTCAACTTCCCCGGGCAGCTGCAGACCCGGGGGGCTGCTGGCCCCGGGCGGGAGGAGTGCCCACACCCGTCCTGGGTGGGGCTTGGAGGAGGGGTGAGCTGAGAAATGGCTCTCCTAACAGGGCCGAGGAGGGAGACGCTGCAGGGCTCAGTAGGGGGTGACAGAGACGGGAGTCATGGGCGTCACGGCGGTGACAGGGTTTGGAGGGAAGGTAAAAGCCCTTTTGCCCGCGTCAAGTAGCACCCAGCAGCCAGTTAGTAATGTTTATTGCACAAAGGGACGATCGGACAAATGAATGACAAAGATTCTCGCTTTCTTTCTTTTTCTCCGAGCCTTGGTTTCTCAGCTTCCATTGAGGACACCATCTACCCAGCTGAGCTGTCATGAAGGTTAAATGAAATGAGCCGGGTTAACTCTACACCTTCCTTTCAGACACGGTGTGGACATTGTGCCCTCCAGGAAGCCCTCCCATCCCAGTGCGATACCCTCCCTGGGCCCCAGATATTCGACACTGCTCCCCCCCACCCCCGGCTCTGGAAACTGTCTTCATCATTGGGTTTGCAGTGCCTTCAAGGGGGCACGTTTGACTAATCTCTGGGTCCCCAGCATGTGACGTAAGTGCAGGGTTCTGCACGCAGTGAGTGCTTACTGAAAGCTGGCAGATTTATTTGGCACACAATAGGAGGCCAGCAGGTTGGCCCCACTCCCCCTAACTGACGGCATGGCGGGAAAGTGTCTAGTGGAGTGGCCTCTGGCCACCAGTTAGCACCCCTAGCCATGCAATGACTCTCTCAGGGGGCACTCCAGGGTGCTGGGGAGGGAGAGGGGGAGGGCTGCAGAGAGTGACTCAACCTTCCCCCAGCCCATGCAGGCTGCCAGGGGGCAGCAGCCAAGGCCACTCCTTCCCTGTCCCTTGCCTGACTCATGATAGCTGGCTAGGCAGAATGAAGCAGGGGTGCTCCAGGGGGGCCCTGATGCATGACTGAAGGGCAGGAGTGGGCAGGGGTCCCCTGGGGGCCCCCACAATGCAGCCACTGCTTCTGAGCAGAAGTGCCCTCTGCTCCCTGCTTGGCTGCCCAGGTTGACACTGGCACTTTAATGAGCATCTCAGGGTGCGTTGTCCAACCTGGAAGAACAGGAATCCTGAGTGTTTGGGAAGCCCCCCCAACAGGCAAGCCCTGCAGGGCAGAGGACCCCACCTTGGGCTGGGAACTCATCGTCTACGTTCAGCTCTGCTGGTCCTTGGCAGTGCGACCTTGGGCAAGTACGTCACCTCTGGGTTTTAACAGGTCCCAGCACCCATTTACCAAGGACCTGCTCCTTGCCAGGTGACTGGGTGAGGCTTCTTCATGGGCATTATCTGCTGGAGCCTTCTGACAGTCTGGGGGGTGGGTGACGGCACCTTCCTTAACAGACGGTGCTAGCTGGATGATGTGGCTCAGAGATGAAGCTGGCCTTTCCAGATGCAGGTCCGATGCCTTGTCGCAAAGGAGCCTCGGGCACAGGTCCCCACCAGATAGCCTAGGCAGCCCTGGGTTGGCACTCAGCATTTTCTTCCCATGCTCAGGTTTCTTTGCACTGATGGTAGGTCACCCTGTCCCCAGCTCCTGCTCTTGGTCCCAGCGGCAGCAGCATTAGCAATTAGGGGAAGCGACCCCCAAAGGTACCAGGGCCAGCAGGCTTGTGCCCTGATGTCCCTAGCCATGTCCCTTGGCCAAGCAGTCTTGGAATCCTAAAGGCCACCACCTTCCGACCTCCTTAGCACCAGCGCTGCATGATCCGGTGTGTTCTGGGGTCCCCCACCCGGAAGCTGCCCAGCAGTTGGTCGACTCCTCTCTCAGCTCTTACCTGTTATCCAGGCCCTGGGGGTAGGTCAGTGGTTCAATCCCCAGGGCACATTCAGAGACCCTTCTAGATCTCTGTGCTTTCCCAAGTGGAGCGTGTGCCCAGCACTACTCGTGATGGTTCTGGGACCTCCCTCCACCGTCCCTGTTAGAGTCAGGCCCTTCCTGGCTTCCTCCCTCCTCTGAATATCACCCCTGCCTGGCACCAGAACAGCCCAGCTTCGTCAGGACACACCATTACCTGCTAACTTCTCCACGGACCAGGGAGGAGACCGGGGGCAGAGAGCAGGTCTTATTTGTCTCCCCCAATACCAACCCCGTGGGTACACAGCAGGTCGGGCACTGTTTACTGACCGCCTCTGTGAGGAGTGGGCTCTACAGGGCCTATGTGCAGAAACAGACATGGAGGGGCCCGAGAGGAATGGGGGCTCCCTCCCCACCCAGACTGAGCGTGGCCTGGCAGCCCTATCCACTGTGTCCACACAGATGGCAGGGCCATAAGAGGTCCCCAGCTCCCAGCACTCTGGACGGGCACGGCAGTCTGGGTTGGCACACACAGAGGTCAGACCAGGGAACGGCCCAAAGCCCAGGTATATGATGCAGAGCCTACCGCGAAATGAAGACACAGGCCCTCTTTCTCAAAAATTATTTAGAATTTCAGGAATGGCAACAGCAGAGAATGAAATCCAGCGCGGGGCCCTCTGTGGCCGCACAGAGTCAGGCACCCAGGACGCTGCCCGGCCTGCCAGCGTCCACCCAGCGGCCTCTGCCCTCCCCGTGGGAGCCTGACAGAGATGCCCATGCCCAGGAGGACGAGCTCACAACCCCGGCAGCTGTCCTGGGGAGGGCCAGAGATCAGCGTTCGCCCCGTGGGGATACTCAGCTCCAACGCACACATGGCAGTGATGTTTTAAAAAAAAAAAGAATAGCAGTGATGTTTTAAAAAAAAAATTAAGTTTATAAATATTTTCTCCGCTGTACAAAGATTCCCCAGCCCTGCCCGCCCTTCACTGTTCACATTTCCCATGTTTTTAAAATCCCAACTATATTTATTTTTTTAAATCATAAAATATATTTTTTCTTTGTTCATATTTAAAACTATTTACAGGGGCGCAGAGAGGCCGGGGTGGCCCGGCCTAGGTCAGGACGAGTCCGTGCAGGGGGACGGCGGGGGTGGGAAGAGGTGGAAGTAGCTCCTCTCGGTGGCGGGCGACGGGGGGCAGCTGTCCTCCGCAGACAGGTACTGGCTGTGGGGTGTGGGCGGGGGCGGGTAGGGGTCTGAGTCTGAGTTCAAGTCCAGGTAGTACTTGCTGGCCTTCCAGCGGCTGGCACTGTAGTCACTGTCGCACACGTCTGTGCTGCAAGGCGTGGTCGGGGGTGCCATACCACGGATGATGTAAGGCCTGAAGGGGGCAAAGAAAGGGGAGTAGGACCCAATTCCGGGAGGCCCCCTGCGTATCCACCAGATGGCCACAGGGGCCCCAGGCTCTGTAGCTTCTCTGAGCCTCAACACCCCCACCCCTAAGTAAGCAGGCCTCCGCCTCCCCTGCAGGGCTGGCAAGCACCACAGCCCCAGGCCAAGGTCGCCTGCAGGGAGAACGAGGGTTCCAGTCAGCCTGGCTGACCTTGGGCAACTGGCTTAAGCTCTCTGAGCTTCAGCTTCTCCCCATGAAGTGAGGAGGGCGAAGCAGCATGCATTTTAAAGGGGGCTGGTGCTGACTGAGCAAAAGTCTGCATGGCAAATGCAGGGAACGGCCTGACACCGGAACTGTGCTTGACACTGTCCCCCTTATGGCATTACTGTCCACACTGGACACCCATCGGCCTGGAATGGTCCATCTTGAGTTAAAGCAACCTGACCCCAAAAACATCACCCCGCTGTCCCCCGTGATGACATCGCCTCTCGGATGCCTCCTGCACCCTGAAATCCTGTGTCGGGCCATGGCATGGCCTGAGTCTGGGCTTGGGATCATGGTGTGGCCAGGCCCAGGCCACAGTGGGCAGGAAGTTGGAGCCAGCACCCAAGGGCCAGCAAGGGGCGCCGGGTGCTGAGAAACTGCAGCAGGAAGACCCGCCTCGTGGGGCCCCAAGAGCAGGAAGGGACCGTGACAGACAGTGGGGGCAGAAGAGGTATCGGACAGAACACAAAAGGCATGGGGTGTTCCAGAGACTGAGGGGCCTGGCCTGGCTGCTGTGGATGTGACAGCTCTGGTGGTGGCAGCTGATGGGGACAGACCGTGACCCTGAGGCACTGGGGCGCCACCGCGGGACCCGGAGAGGTGTGCCCCTCCAGAGGCTGCCTGGCTCCCCGGCCAGGGCCTCGAGTCCCCGCAACAGCCACCAGATGGCGGGCAGCACCTCACTCAGAGTCGCCAAGGTGCCAGGGACCCCGGAGGATGACGCCCTCAACCACTCCAAGCCTCTGCCTCCACCTGAGCAGTGCAGGGATGTGTCAGCCCTGATCTCTCCAGGCGGGGGGCCCACCCCCCACCGGCCTCGTCAGGGAGCTGACGTGGAGTGAGGGCCCAGTGTACCTGGGGGGTGGGCCTTCCTGGCTAAGACTACCGAGTTGAAGGTCAGGAAGTCCAGTCCCCCAAGCCCCAGGCTCTGGCCAGGCTCCTGGATCTCTCTTTTCCTCAGCATTTTCAAGCGCCCCCTCCCCACACTCGTGGGTGGGGCCTGCGACCCCCACATGAACACCTTGGGGATGACGGAACAGCTGCTGAGCAGGCCCATGGGCTCCTCGGGCCCTTGCAGAAAGGACCGCCCTACCAGGGGCCCAAGAGGCAGGCGCAGCATCAGCACTCGAGGGGAATTAGATGTCCCTGTGGGGACCAAGGTGGCACTGCCAGGGTCCCACGGCTGGACTCAGTCAGACCCTGCAGCCTGGGCCTTGGTCCAGGTCTCCCTGGGCGGTGGCGCCCAGCCATGCCAAGGTGGGAACCCCTGGTAGCATCCGTGGGCCCCGTCTGCCTGTCCTGGCTTAAGAGCCCGCTCAGAAAGGGGGACGTGGTGGGTTTCCGGCCTCGACACGCAGGCCCGGTTCGCTGGTGCAGAAAGGCGGCCTGGCGTGGTCCGAGGGCTAGCGGAGGAAGGGCTGGGCCCCCATGAGCATCCACCAGCGCCCTGGACCCCTCCCGGGCTTTCTCTCCCAGGAAATGGGACAAGGCCCCTCCCTGCCATAGGCTCATCTGGAGGCTCAGAGGCCACGCATGTTGGGCGGGGCGGGGGCTCCGTACCTGTACGGCCTGGCGGGGGCGGGAACGCTTGAAGAGTAGAACGTGTCCACGTTGTACAGGGAGGGGTCCGTGGCAGGGGACGGTGGGGGGTTCAGGATCTGAGGAGACAAGCCAGGGTCATGATGGCCTGAGCGGCTTCGTGGTCCTGCCGCCTGCCCACCCCCCCAGTTTCCTCCCACAGCAGGGGCTGCAGGCTGCACCAGGTGGCTGGGCTCAGCAGGCCACGCTTCCCAGGGCTCCCTCATCTGCAGAGGGAGCAGCAGCTGTCACATCCTGACGGGCATGGGAGCAGGGCTGACCGGCTGACCAGCAGTGACCCAGGCCCGGCACTTGGTCACCCTGAGCTCAGAGGCAGAACTTCAGAAAGGTCCCTGGATCCCAGCATCACAAGGTCCCCACAGGCCCGTGTGTCCACCGGCACCGGCGAGCGCCCCACGACGCTCCTCTGGGACTTCCGCCAACTCCCCTTCGAGCTTTTACTCTCTACCTCTTCCCACGTGGCGCAAAGTCAAATTTCTTCCTATAAACATCCCTCATCCTAACGCATCCGGGCTCAAACCTTCACCATGCACAGGGCTGGCTGCACGGACGGAGGGGCCACGGGCCCCCGCCAGCCCTCACGGCACCTCCGAGCAAGTCAGGAAAGGGTGCCCCTTTCTGAAGGGACAACACTGTCCCCAAACCATGATGATAAATGGTCAGCTCTACCACGTAGGTACACCCTCCTGAGGCCGGCAGCACACACCCCACACCGCAAAGGGACAGAGGGACCCAGGTCCGTAACTTCCCCAACAAACACCACCTATCACATTGCTCTTCCGAGCCATCCCTGGAGGGGACCCAGCCAGATCCTGCTTCCGGGGCTCCCACGGCTGAATGGGAACAGGGCTGTCTCTGCATACCCCAAGACATGTGTGTGAGTCCTGTTCCATCAGCCATGGCTGGCTGCAGCACGCTCCCTGGCGAGATGCTTCACCTGCCTGGGCCTCCACTTCCTCATCTCTAAAATGGGGCTAAGAAGACTTGCTTCCTGAGGCTGTCCCGATACTCGGGGAGCCACCGACGGGAAGTGCCTGGGCCCTTCTCCTGCCCTTTAGGAAGTGGCATGGGCCAGTGCTCCTTATTCTGGGGAGGGGCCTCTTCAGCCCGGATAGCCACTCTGGGGATTCCTCAGGATCTGACCTCAAAGTCTGACCACAACACTGGGGGGCAGGGCGTGTCTGGAGGGCAACAGCAGCCAGGCAGGGTTGCCCAGCAGGAAGGGCCTCCAGCAGCCGCCTGTGGGATCCTGTTTGGGCATCTGCCCATGAACTTGACAGGACCTGGTTTCTCTTCACTTCCTCCTCCAAGGTGAGCTTTGGGCCCCAACCCCTCCCTCTGCAGGCTGTCACTGCTACTTCCCCCAGGGCGTTGGGAGGTTAAGGCTAAGGAGTCGTGGAGAAGTCCTTCTCACTACCACAGTGGGCGGATTTCTAGAAATTTCCACAGGTGTAGCACCTCAGTAACTTCTCGGTCGACTGGTGAGCGGAGGCTATACCCTCTGTGAGTCGGGACCTCGGCTCTAGGGGCTCTTGGGCGTTCTCGCTCGGTTGGTCTGCTTTTGCTGGGTTCTAAAGAGCTCACTTTACCTCCCAGTGGCGAATTCTCTGGAATCCCAATCACTGCTAATAATTCTGTATATGAACCTTCTCTGTTCAGATCACCCTGTGGACCTTAACTACCAAAGGCCACCTGGCAGCCATCAGCACAGAAGCAAAGTCGGATGCCGCCTACCTCACTCAGTACATCTGATTACATTCCACGAGAATCAAAGGTTTAAATATAAAACATGAAACCCTGCGAACACTAAGAAAGAGAACAAGGAAAGAAATTGTTTTTTTCATGACCAGAGAAGGAAAAGTGTTTCTGAGCATGACCAAAAACCCTCGAGATGCCTATAAAATATTGATCATTTCATTGTATAAATGGCAAACACATCGTAACCCGAATCAGAAGACAAAAATCTAGGAAAAATGTTTTCAACATGTGTCTCAGGGAGTGGACTAATTTTCTTAATCTATCTATATCTATATATAAAGAGATATTCTAAACGCATAAGAAAAATGCTAACAACCCAATAGAGACCTTTCTGAGAAAGATAATTAAACTACAAAGGAAATTAAACACACAAAGATGTTCGATGTGATTTGTAGTGAGAGAAATACGAATTAAGATTACACCACCGCCCCACGTGTACCCTAAATTCGACCCGTGGAGAGTGTGTTTCCGAGGGACCACCTTGCCGGCACTGCCCTCTGCTGACGGGAAGATGGGACTGTCCCTAAGAAGGGCCACTCGGGAAGAGGGGTCAAGATGACCAACCCTCAACCTTCGCAGCCAGGGCATTCTTCCTGCTGTCTCTCCCCACCCCGGGGAGGCAAATAACGGGGTGCGGGAGTCCTGTGCAGCGCTGGGAGCCACCTGACGCCCCGCTGGCACGGAATGACGGAGGCTAGTAGTTGTCACTCAGTTCTCGGCCTTGTTTGCAAAACGAGATGATGACGGCGCCTCCTGCTGGAGCTGGGTTAACGCAGCGCAGGGAGAGGTCACTCGTCAGCCAGTCAGCAAACGCCGCTTTACTTCTCGTCGGTAGCAAAAGGCAGGAGGGCTGAGAGAGGAGCTCTCACTATTCGGATGCCATCGTCTGGGTTTTAAAAGTGCACATGAGACTGCTCTGTATGAGACTATGACAGTGGCTGCGTGTCGTATACGTCCAAACCCCCAGAACGCACACCACCAAGGGCGAACCTTACTGTCATCTGTGAACTCTGGGTGACGACGTGTCCGTGCAGGTGCGCCGACGGTAACAAACGGACCATCTGGTGGCGATGGTGACGGTGGGGGAGGCTGTGCACATGTGGGGCGGAGAGAATGGGAGAGTCCTGGACCCTCCTCTCAATTTGGCTGTGAACCTAAAATGGCTCTAAAAATATAAAGTCTTTGAACACGAAGTACCTGTGTAAACCTCGTAAAATCTGAATGAGGTCAAAGGATAGCGTATGGATGTCCTGGTTATGATATTGTACTAAGTTGAATGTGACCCCCAAAACTCACATGTTGAAACCTACCCCCCAAAATGATGGTATTGGGATGTGGCGCCTTTGGGGGTAACTAGGTCACGAGGGTGGGGCCCTCATGAAAAGGACCGGTGTGCTTATATGCAGAGACCCCAGGGAGCTCCGTGGCCCTTCTGACACGTGAGGATCCAGAACCGGACCCCCGCCAGACACCAAATCCGCCAGCGCCTTGATGTTGGACTTCTCAGCCTCCAGAACGGTGAAAAGCAGTTTGTTTTTTAAGCCGCCCAGTCTGTGACATTTTTGTGAGAGCATCATGAATGCACAAGACCACGACAATTACTCAAGACGTTTCCACCGGGGAAAACTGGTGAAGGGTCTTACAACCGAACGTATGTCGACAAGGATCTCAAAACGAAAAGTAAAAAAAAATTACTCTTTGCTGGAAAAATGAAGCCCACACTCTCGTCTACTTGCTTAGGTACAGATTACGCAGATGTGTGTTGTGCCTTTTGAATTCTGTACCGTGAACATACGTTACTGATGCAAAATCATGTTGTTAACTTAAAAATAGCCAGCTCTGGGCAGGGTTTCTTCGTACAGTGATGAAA
>NW_011889227.1:548599-549543 GCF_000151845.1 Pteropus vampyrus | reverse complement strand
TCCTGTCAGGAGCTACAGCCCCACCAGGGAGGCAGCCACCCGGGGGCTCAGCCATCAGGCATACTTGCTAGCTAAGCTCCCCATGGTGCCCTGCTTTGAGAACTGAAGACAAGGGGACCCTGTCCTAGAAACAGGTGGCACTATTTGCTGGTGACCAAGCAGGGGAAGAAGCTTTTAAAACAGAGGGTGGAGCCCGGAGCCTGCATGAAGGGTGGCTCTGGAGAAATGTTTACAGTGGGAGGGGGGAGGGGACAGACCCCAAATGGGGTCCTGCCATCCTCTGGGCTGGCGGCCAAAACACGGTGCTGGGGCAGAGGGACATAGCAGGGCTCAGCCGGTGCTCCTGCAAAGCGCCGGGCAGTCGGTGTGTAGGCTTCGTGGGCCATAGGTCTCTACTGTAACCGCTCACTCTGCCTTGTTAGCACAAAGACCAGCCACAGACGATACAGGAACAAACGGGCCTGGCTGTGTCCCAAACTTTATTTACCAAAATAAATGGTGGTCTGGATTTGGCTCCCTGGCCAGTTTGCCAATCCTTGGTGTAGGGCCTCCATCAAATTCTCAAAAGGTTTGAGAAAGGCTGGAAAGATTTAACAGCTGAGGCTTTATAGAAACATTTAGGGGATGACACCCCCAGGCCCTCGTCTTCCACAAAATGGCCGGTCATTATGAATGGGGATGGTGGGCGGTGACCAGACAGCATCTGAGTTATCCAAGAACAGGACCCAGTGGCTATGGGAGAGGCAGTAAGAATGACCCATGAACAGCTCAGTGGCAGTCACGGTGCTGACAATATGTGGCAGGAACCAACTGAGCACGTCACTTATAGAAGAAAAACTCAGAAGGGGAGCAGAGACAGACGTATCATAGTCAAGGTCTGAAGGAAGAGCCTGCTGGCCACAGTGGGCCTGAGACGACTAAGCAAATCTCTTTGTAACTCCTGG
>NW_011889227.1:546131-548549 GCF_000151845.1 Pteropus vampyrus | reverse complement strand
TCAGGCGGGTAAGCCCTGTCTGAGATACGTCCCGCCAACCCCCAGGCCCTCTGCTCACCACCAGTGTGACCCTATCTGTAAAATGGGGAGCACTGACTGACCCCATCTTCTCGGGCACACCGTGGCATGAACTGGTGTGGTTTGGCCTAGAGGTGCGACCTGCCATCTCCACATGTGGCCTCTCGGGTTCATGCTCCTGGTGGGCCACACCTCGTGGTAAGTGTAACTGGACAGCCAAACTCGAACTACACTCAGGACAAAGCTGCTTGTCACACATACCCAGGGACGCCGTTGGTTCTACAGAGCCCCCAGCTGCCCTCCCCCCCACCCCCCCCCCCCCGCCTCCACAGATGACTCTACACGACCCAAGAGAATACTGAAGGTCCAGTCCGAAGAGCTGTCCCCACACCTCCGAGGCCAAAGGATGGGGCGCAGCTGTGCAGGCCTCGGTGCTGAGGACTGTGACGCCAGAGACAGGCTCAGCGGGCGCCCGAGAGTGATGGATGAGCAGCGTCTGCCTCGTGACAGCGCTGGCCGTGGCGGCAGCGTTCCCCGCCCGCTCACCCCACACCCTGCCCAGACCACCCCCCCGCCTCCGCCCAGGGCCCTGGCACATCTCAGGCTCCGTACCTGTGAAGGGACCATGTTGCGAGGCACCGGGGGCTATGAAATTGAGGGGCACGTGGGGGGTCCCGCTGACATACTCATGTGGGAAGGGCCCGCTGGCCCCTGTGTAGCGCTGACACACCACACGCTGGCACACGAAGTAGACGCCGCCCATGACGAAGAGCGAGAGGATGATGCCAATGACGGGCCCGATGGCGCTGCTGTGGGCTGGGGTGTCGTCGGAGGGCGGCTTGGAGATTTCTGCCAGAGGACAGACAGGAAGAGGTGGTCAGCGTTAACCACCAAGGGACAGGTTCCTGTGGGGGAGGTACTGTGGGCCCTGGAGGGGCTGGCTGTGCCCGGGAAGAAGGGAGACCCTGGGGTGCTGGGGCTGGGCAGCCACGCTAACCTCAGGACCTCTGACCCACTGCCCCCTCGGCCTGCCCAGGGCGCGCTCCTCCTGCGGCTCTAAGCTCTGCCTACATCCCAACAGCCCTTCAAGGGTGCCTTCCGCAAAGCAGCCTCATACTCCTCCCCCTCGGCCCAGGGGGCTCTCAGTGGTGGCTGGAAGTGCGAACACCGGCGGCTTCCATGAGTCACGAGCAGGGCTAGGAGGCCCCGCAGCTGGTTATGAGGAGCGGCAGGCGGGGGGCAGGCAGACGGAGCCGGGGGTCTCCCAGTCTGCCTCGCGGTGGCTTTTGCCCACGCAGAGGGGCCCAGGGCCTTCGCTAGCAGGGCTTGCTAAGCCCCGCAGAAATCCTGAGTGGAGGCACTGTGAGGGGCAGCGTGTGACAGGGCCTGGACCTGGGGGCGCTGAGCCCAGTCTGCAAAGCCAGGAGCCGGCTCAGGATCACAAAGATGCACCAAGGGGGTCCCTCTGGGCATCCTGTGTGTGGACTGCCAGGTGGGGGTGCTCCTTGGACTTGGTCCACTATCAAAGCCGCCAGGCCTCGAAAGGCTGTCTTTGATTCAGACAGGATGGGAGCTGGGGTCCGGGCTCTGGACTTGGCCTGGGCACGCCCGTGGCAGGGGTCATCTTGCTGCCTGACAGATGTTACTGAATGGGGTCCCGGGCGGAGGCATGCCGCTTTGCACTCAGGCCCGGCCAGGCACAATCAGCCCCATGCACCCATGCCATCTCCCAAAGGAGTCGGCCTCTGTGCCTCTGTCCCAGCTGAAATGACTCAGGGCTCACAGTCTCGCCCTCCCCGCTCAGCCTCACGGCTGCCTCCGCCTCCAGGAAGTCTTTCCTGCCCTCCCCCAAGGCCAAGTACTCTTGACCTCCTAGCTTCCTTGAACATGGCCCCCAGCACGCTTCCTTCCTAGAGACCCTACACTCCTGGGGCAGAACTCCAGCATGGGAGGGAGGACCCCACCCCCGCCCCCGCGGCAAGCCAGCTCACCACACATCAGCTCGTCGGAGCCGTCAACACAGTCGGGGAAGGAGTCACACTGCTGCTTGATGAGCACGCACTGGCCGCTGGCGCACCGGAACTGGCTGGGCAGGCAGATGGCTGCAAGGAGGAGGCCTCGCACTCAGAGAGGTCGGAGGGCGAGACGCGGCTCCCTGCCCTGCCCCCCAACCCTGGGCCAACCACAAAGTTCTGGGTTTCAAATGCAGAGAGGACCCATGGGGGGGCCCCTTTCCACGACCGGGCTGGGGAGCGGTCATGGCAAATCCATTCTTCACCCTCCCCTCGATGACCAAGGCCTCTGCAATGCTGGCGTCAGGACTGGCAGGAAAGAGACCCCGACGACCCCTGGGAGGTGTGGATCAGGCTCCTAGACTGGGTGGGGCAGGGGACTGGCGAT
>NW_011889227.1:538251-544761 GCF_000151845.1 Pteropus vampyrus | reverse complement strand
GCAGAGACAGACGTATCATAGTCAAGGTCTGAAGGAAGAGCCTGCTGGCCACAGTGGGCCTGAGACGACTAAGCAAATCTCTTTGTAACTCCTGGTCCGACGGGGTGCTAGAAGCAAGCCGGGGAAGGTTATCGCACAGACTGCTTGGTGGGGGGCAGCACTGTCTTTAGGGACAAAGGTTTACCAAAGTGTCAGCCATGGAAATCCAGCCGACCACTAGATTCGCCTTGCGGTCCTGTAAAACTCTTAACCAAATGAGAAAAGGTGAGATTGACTTTTACAGTCCCTGCCTTCAAGCCGAACTGCTTGGCAGGACAGCATGGGAGGAAACGGCAAGGTTTTCCCATTGGGCCTAAAACGTAACTTCTGTGCATCCCAAGCTGAGGAGGGGGGACCTGGTGATTCCTCCCCAGGCAACAGTTTTACAGAGACCCTACCCAGTGTGACAGAAGGAGCCCCAGCAGGGCATCCTGGAGGGCAGGACGAGTGGATCAGGGGAATCGCGTTGCTCCAGGGAGGAGGCGGGGCCTGGCCCAGGGGCGGGCGGTGGGAGGGGCCTATGAGGGGCGGGGAGGTGGGCGGGGCCTGGCGGGCATGGTGGCGCGCGGACGGCCTCACCGTCGCAGTCAGCTTCGTCGGAGCGGTCCTGGCAGTCGGCCTCGCCGTCGCAGCGCAGTCGCAGGTCCACGCACTGGCCCCGCGCGCAGGGGAACTGGGCGGCCGAGCACACGGGACAACCCTCCTCGTCGCTCTGGTCGTCACACTCAGGGAAACCGTCGCAGCGCCAGGCCCCGGGGATGCAGTCGATCTCCCCCGTGGCACAGGCGAACTGGTCGGGGGAGCAGGTGGGAGGCTCTGGGGAGGACAGAAAGACCGTCACACGCCGCCCTGCGCGGCGCAGAAAAAACGGACGATGCGCATCTGGTGCTGCGCCCGCTCCGTGTGCACTGCGTGCGTCCTGTCTGCTGCCCCAGCCCTGCTGGAGAGGAAGGCGGGGGGATAAATGTTTGCTGAAAGAAGACATGAATGTTCGTTGTTGTTTTCACTGTGGAAAAATTGGGGCCGACTGGGGCCCTGACCTGCAGGCAGCAGGCACCACGCCAAGCACAGCGGGGAAGGTTCTGGGCTGGGAAGCAGCTGGGACTGCACTGTGTGCACGTGGCTCGCCACGCCTGAGTACCCGCTGCACCCGGTCGGGAGCCGGAGGGTCAGAAGGCAGCACCCACACCTGTTACGAGCTGGGCAGCTGGAGCAGTAGGGCTGGGCCTCTGTGGATGGCCGGCATGCCCATGGTCACAGCGGAGGCTGGCAGAGGACGTGGGCCCCTTGCTGAAGAGTGGGCTAAGGAGAGGCAGGCGGGCGAGGATACCGCAGGGGGAGGGGAGTGGGTGAGGAAGGGGGAGGAAGGCTCCTCGGCTGAGGGAGTCACGTGCAGAGCAAAGGACAGGACCTCTGGGGCCACCTCCTACCAGGGAACCACGGTGGGGTCAGTCCAGCCCTTGGAGTCGAGTTCCTCAGTACAAGCCAAGTGCAGGCCCCACGAGCAGCAGCGCTCAGAGAGACCGAGACGCAGACGGGCACAGAGGCAGAGGCACCAGCAAAGATAAGCAAGAAGAGACCCTCGGCTTCGGGCCGCCCCATTTCCTGGGGCTCCCATTACCATCCCCCCTCCTTTATGTGGAAAGTCACAGAAAACTGAGGCCAGGAAACAGGCCAGAAGGTCATTTTAATGTTTAACAGCAGCCCTCAACGCCCTTGAGACCTGGTCACGGGAGGAATCTCCGGTTCCTCACAGCAACGACGCACCTGAGCCTTTCCACGTTAGGAACACGTGCGCCTCCCCTGTAACCGCCCGTTCCCGCCAAGCTGCACTGGACGTGAGGTGGGGGAGGGGATGTGAGGAAACAGCCAAAGAAGTCTGGCTGTCCCCACTGGGCCCGGACACGAAGGACACGCCAAGGACAGTAGGAGTCTGGGTGCCTGTGGTGTCTGAAGGGAGCCAGTGACTGATTGCGTGCTGAGCCACCGACGAAGGACATGCACAGGGGTTGGTCACAGAGACGTGTATGTGGATAGTGGCCCTACTCCACTCCTGAGCTTCAGCCCCCAAAGGCCCCGTGTCTGTGGTTTTGACTGATCCTCCCAGCTAAGATGAAGAGGGTCCATGACCCTCCTGTGGAGGGTCACAGGCTTGTCACAAGGAGTAGGGTAAGCACACACACGTGTGTGCTCATGTGTGCGTGTGTGTATGTGGGTGCATGCGCGCCTAGCTCGGGAGGGGCTCAAACAGCGTTAGTGGCGGCGCTGTTGAGAATGCCAACACCTTGCCCATCTGGCTCCTGCCATTTCACGAGGGTGCACATCGCCTCTGGAGAACCTCGGCGAGCACTGAGCCTTCCGTGACCTCCCCAGAGAAGTGACCACAAGCGGTCCACAGTAAATACACACCTCGGCTGTGAATAAGGGGCCTGGCTTCCTCAAGCCCGGAGGGCCGGAGACCGGGAAAGCGGGAGGGGGACGGGACGCGTCCTCCGTGTGGAGGCCCGCGGCTGAGTCCGAGGGAGAGCCGAGCGTGCCGCACAGCTCTCTCCAGGCCGTCTCCTCAGGGCGGCTTGGGCATCTGTGGGGGCTGCACGGCCACTCTCGGGCCACAAAGCCACGAGGAAGCTCGGGAAGGTCAAGGCGGCATCCACCAGGGGATGGCCACAGAATGTACCCTCTGCTCTCAGCCAAGCCCGTGGGTGTTCCTAGTGTGAGGCCAGGCAGAGAAAGCTCCAGAAGGACGGACCCCATGGTCCCACTCCCCGAGCTCCCGGGCAAGGACCAGCCTCTACCCGGGCAGGGCAAGCTCCGGAGAACAAGCGCCGTGTACTGACGGGCCTGTGCTGAGCATCTGCCATGCAGGACACAGGGAGGGTATCGTGGGGTGGGGCGTGAGAACAGGGTGAAGCCCGATTCCCAGGAGCTCGCAGAAGAGAAGGGGAGAGGGGAGGATCCAAGGTCACCTAGGGGACCCTGAGGGTGGGAGAAAGGAAGCCCTGGGGGGTTGGCTTCGTCATGGTTATTACTACTGCTACCCTCACAACTAATCGTAGCTGGCAGTCCCATGCGTCACATACCGGGGATCACACAGAGTGCTCTGTTACTTAATGCCCATGACAGTTCCGACAGGGAAGTGTTCTCAACCTCTCTGTTTCACCCGGGAGGAAGTGGAAGCTCAGAAAGGACAAGTGGCCGTTCTGGGGTCACTCGGCTGGGAAGTGGCAGAGCTGGGATTTCAACCCAGGTCCGTTTGACTCTAAAACTCACGTTCTTGACCACTCCCCTCGAAGACGTAGAGAAGAAGAGGATCAAGGATGGAAGAAGGGGAAAAGACAGAACTTCACCAAGAGGTAGAAAAAATCTACTATTGGGGTTGGAGACTTCAACACCCCCATCAGGAAGCGACAGTGTAAATAGGCAATCAGGAAGGATGCAGACAACCTAAACCATTAATCAACCGGATCTAATTGACGTTTATAGTACACTCCACCCCAAAACAGCTGATGACACATTTTTCTCAAGCTCACATGGAACAGTCACCAAAACAGACATATGCTGGGCCATAAAATACACCTAAACAAAGCTAAAGGGATAAAAATCATATAATGCCCTCAGACCACAGCAGAATAAAATTAGAAATCAGTAACAGGAAGATAGCTGGACAATCCCCAACTATTTGGAGATTACATACACACTTCTAAATAAGACATGAGCCAAAGAAGAAATCAAATGAAAAAGTAAAAGATATTTGAACTAACTGAAGAGGAAATACAACTTATCAAAATGTGTGGGATGCAGCAAAAGCAGTGCTTGGAGGGAAATTCAAAGCCCTGAATGCATACATTAGACAAGACAGGATGGTGAATGAAAAGACCGTCTGCTTTGGAGATGGGATGCCACAGGGACGGTGATTTTAAAAGGATGCCAGGCAGTGAGCAGCAGGCAGAGAATCCGGTCCCTGTCTAACTTCCCGACAGAAAGCACTGAAGTCACACCTACCGCCACAGGTCAGCAGGTTCTGCAGAAGCACCAGGTGCACTGGGCATGAGCACCGTGGTGTCCCGTCACCCTTGGCAATGCAGATGTGGGAGCAGCCGCCATTGTCCCGGGCACATGGGTGGGCCGCTGTGGAGACACAAAGAGGCAGGGGTCAGGCTGTGCCTCCCACACCTCAGGACTATAACCTGGAGGGTGGCCGGGGGTGAGGGCCAGGCGAGAACTCACAGGAACTGGCACTCCTGTAGGCCGGGCCCTGTAGATCCTCCCACTTAATTCCCAGGGCAGCCTATGGAGTCTGTTTCTCGTTACACTGCATTTTCTAGATGAATAAACACAGGCCCAAAGCAGTCACAGAACCTGCCCAACATCACACCCCAGCCCATTGGCACCAGCTCCCACTGTGCCTACACTTGTCACTCTAGACTGCTCGCCTGTCTGTCCCTCTAGGAGACTGAATCTGTGAACATATCCTTATTTAGAAAAAGGGTCTTTGTGGACAAAATCAGGTGAAGGACCGGGAGATGAGGTCATTCTGGATTATCTGGGTGGGCCCCAAATCGAGTGAAAAGTGTCCTTATGAAAGGCACAGGGGAGAAGGCCATGTGATGACAGGCACGGACTGGAGCCATGTGGCCACAAGGAACGGCTGAACCAACCAGAGAGCGAAAGGACTAAGAACCACCCCCCATCCCTGCGGACACCTTGATGTCAGGCTTCTGGCCTCCAGGACTGTGGGAAAACACATTTCTGGTACTTAAATCACCCAGTTTATGGTGACTTGTGACAGCGGCCACAGGAAACTCATAAAAATGGGGGTTAAAATAGCAAGCCGGACACCTGAGCAGGGGGAAGGGGCCTGGGAGGGCGGCCGACCTCCCTCAGGTGGGAGGAAATGACGGTGACCGCTCCCCCCACCCCCCGCCCCCGACCCCACTGAAACATCACGCAGCTGGCCCTCTTCACTCTCGAGGGTTAGGTGTCTTTAAAACGGCAGAAGTCACGCGTTAGAGCAGGGGACGGCCAACTTTTTCTATGAACGAGAAAGTAAATAATTTTGGCTTTCCGGGCCAGATTGTCCGTTACAGCTCCTCGGCTGTAATGACAAGGCAGCCTCCATGAATGACACACGAATGACACATAAACCAGTGCGTGTGGCTGTGCTCCAATAAAACTTTAGTCACAAAACTAGCTGTGGCCCACGGGCTGCGTCGTGCCACGCTGGTTTAGAGTTTAGCCGTGGGGTCTTGTGCGGAAGTGGGCTCGGTGACCCATGTCTTGAATGCACGTGGGGTTTCCTGCCCTCACTCAAAACGAGGAGCCGCTTCATGTCACCCGAGACAGCGTACGTCAGCGTTCATGGGGACAGTCCCGGGTTCCGACCTCACCTCTGCACACTAAACGTTTCGGGGCCCTCCTGTCCCCTCAGGTCCAAGGAGCTGCCCATCAGTGTGCCTGGCTCTCTGCTGACACCAGCAAGTCTGGACGTTCGTGGGCTCAGCGTTCACCATTGTGACCATCTGCCAGTGATTCTGAAGGCCGTGACACCCAGCAACCTGTGACTTTGCTGAGGGCCGTGTACGGGGCCAGGCGAACATGGGCATTCGGCATTCTGACGCGTATCCACAGATGCCTCAGTCACCTGACGACGTCCCTTATCCGGGACCCAACCAAGAACGCACAAGGGCAGAAACCGGCTGCCCAGTGGTCAACACCGAAGTGACCAACTCACTGCGTCAGAGGTCAGGCCCCGCTCCGAGCGGGGAGCCCCACGACCTCACGCGCACACCTCACGGGTGTCTCCAATGAACACGGTGCCAATTTGCCCAGCCACTGAAGGTAAGCAACAGACAAGCCCAGTGGCTAAAACATGGGGTCTGGCCTCAAGTCCAAGCCCTGTCACATTCATCGGCCAGCGACGGGGGGGAAGGTACCAGCTGTCCTGAGCCCCCTGTCCTCAGAGGTATAGGATGACTGTGAGATATACATAATGCAGTAATGCAGTGAGCACAGGGCCTGGAGGCAGGGTGGTCACGACACGGCAAGGCCGGTGGTGGGGTCCAAGGGTGGAAGCTCGTCCATTGAGACAGGGACACCTGAGCCGAGTGACAGCCGATGAGTCAGCAGGAGCTACTCAGACGGAAGGGAAGGGAAGGTGATCTGAGGGACTGGGAGCAGGGACACGGCCAGCGGGAGGGCGAGGGCTGGCGAGCAGGACATCCCCCAGGGCCCTGAGGTGAAGCACCGTGAAGGTGGCCGGACTGCAGGCGTCACAGGATAGGGACGGTGATGGCCTTGCTCACGCCACTAGCAGCCCAGGTGTACGTGTACGAAAAGACAGGCAGACACACACACACGTGCGCGCCTCTACACAGCCATGTGTGGAGAAAACGTAGGGACGAAAGGTCCCTGAGGCAGACGTCCCTGGCTCTCAGGCCCCGGGGCAGAGGCAGGCTGCGGCTGGCAGCACCC
>NW_011889227.1:522823-537969 GCF_000151845.1 Pteropus vampyrus | reverse complement strand
AAACGTTTCGGGGCCCTCCTGTCCCCTCAGGTCCAAGGAGCTGCCCATCAGTGTGCCTGGCTCTCTGCTGACACCAGCAAGTCTGGACGTTCGTGGGCTCAGCGTTCACCATTGTGACCATCTGCCAGTGATTCTGAAGGCCGTGACACCCAGCAACCTGTGACTTTGCTGAGGGCCGTGTACGGGGCCAGGCAAACACGGGCATTTGGCATTCTGACGCGTATCCACAGATGCCTCAGTCACCTGACGACGTCCCTTATCCAGGACCCAACCAAGAACCCACAAGGGCAGAAACCGGCTGCCCAGTGGTCAACACCGAAGTGACCAACTCACTGCATCAGAGGTCAAGCCGCGCTCCGAGCGGGGAGCCCCACGACCTCACGCGCACACCTCACGTGTGTCTCCAATGAACACGGTGCCAATTTGCCCAGCCACTGAAGGTAAGCAACAGACAAGCCCAGTGGCTAAAACATGGGGTCTGGCCTCAAGTCCAAGCCCTGTCACATTCATCGGCCAGCGACGGGGGGGAAGGTACCAGCTGTCCTGAGCCCCCTGTCCTCAGAGGTATAGGATGACTGTGAGATATACATAATGCAGTAATGCAGTGAGCACAGGGCCTGGAGGCAGGGTGATCACGACACGGCAAGGCCGGTGGTGGGGTCCAAGGGTGGAAGCTCGTCCACTGAGACAGGGACACCTGAGCCGAGTGACAGCCGATGAGTCAGCAGGAGCTACTCAGACGGAAGGGAAGGGAAGGTGATCAGAGGGACTGGGAGCAGGGACACGGCCAGCGGGAGGGCGAGGGCTGGCGAGCAGGACATCCCCCAGGGCCCTGAGGTGAGCACCGTGAAGGTGGCCGGACTGCAGGCGTCACAGGATACGGACGGCGATGGCCTTGCTCACGCCACTAGCAGCCCAGGTGTACGTGTACGAAAAGACAGGCAGACACACACACACACGCGCGCCTCTACACAGCCATGTGTGGAGAGAACGTAGGGACGAAAGGTCCCTGAGGCAGACGTCCCTGGCTCTCAGGCCCCGGGGCAGAGGCAGGCTGCGGCTGGCAGCACCCTACGTGCCCCCCAGTCTCCCGCCCTCACCCCCAGCACGGGGGACGTGAAGAGCTCTCGTGCCTGTGGCTTGACAGGTATAGTTAAGATTACTAGTTGGTTGATGTGGTGTCAATCAAAAGGGACACTAGTGTAAAGGGGGGCCTGAATGTAACTGGGGGCCCTCGAAGCGTGGGGCAGGCTCTCCGCCGGCAGCAGAGGAAGTCAGAGAGGTTCGGACCTGTCGCTCAGATGGAGAGAAGCACGGGACAAGGACCCGACGGTGGCCTTCGGAGCCAAGAGCGGTGTCCAGCTTGTCAGAAGGAACACGGGGGCTCAGGCCCCGACTCTCGCACTGGCCCGACCCCCTCCTCCTCCCAAGGGGGCCAGTTCGGGGGTCGCCATGCTGTGGGCACATGCCCGCCCTCCCCTGGGGGACCCTACGTACAGAACTCCTCCAGGCTGACGTCCTCCACGGCATGGATGCCGGTCAGGTGGGCGACGCGGCCCTGGACTCGTGTTCGCTTGTCCCCACTGGTCTTCTCCACGCGCTCGATCATCTGCTGCTGGCGGTCGATCCAGTACAGGTGCCTGCCCAGCACGGCCAGGCCCACGGGCTGCACGACGTTGGCGTCCTCCAGCGTCAGGCGGTTGGCCCCTGCGAGGTGGACGGGGCCCTGAGCTCAGCCCGTGCTTGGTGCAGGAGGACGAGGGCAGCCAGGAGCCTGGGGCGGGCTCCCCAGAATCGGGCAGACGCGAGACCAGCACCCGGACAGCCCTTTTCGCCCCTGAGCCAGCCTCAGGCTCAGAGCCACAGGCCGAAATTACGGGCCCCAGGGGCTGGCTCTGGTAAACACAGAGCCCCCACTTCCCCCAGCCCACTCAGCTTATGGAAAAAAAAGCCCCTCAAAGCACTGACTCTCGCTCCTCCAGCCCAGGGGCCTCCTGGTCTAAGGCGGCCCACCTGCGACCTTGGCACTGGAGGCACAGGCTGGGGACAGAGTCCCGCTCCACCCCATGCTGTGGGGCTCTGGGCAGCTCGCACACCCTCCCTGAGCCTCGTCTGCCTCTGCCACGTGGGTGTCGTGCGGGGCCTGCACCCAGATCTCACGGGGTGTACGTGGAACTCTGGCACAGGGCCCGCTCGCAGCAGGTCCCTGACAGCCATGGTCACGGCCACCACCGTTACTGATGACAAGGAAGTCAGCGACCCTGGGAAGCCCAGACCCGTGGGCTGCCGAGGGACCCGACCCCCAGGGACACCCAGGGCACGTACCTGACAGGTCGCAGCTTTCGATGCGCTTCAGGTCCGCGTCCACCCAGAAGAGCTTGCCCAGCGCATTGTCCACCACGAGGGCCACAGGGCGGATGAGGCCAGTGGTAAAGAGGACCTCACGTTCGGTGCCGTCCAGGGCCGTGCGCTCGATCTTGGCCGCCGGCTCCTGCATGTTGGTGAAGTACAGGTACCTGCGGGCAGGGGCGTGTGAGGGGCAGGTGCCACCTCCCCAGCCAGACCCAGACCAGCGCCCGGCCCTGCGGGCAGCCAGCGGAATTTGGGAAAGTCACCGGTCACGTGGCCCTGGCCTGTCAGGGCTGGCCCCTGTGGCTGAGAAGGTCTCACCCATTACTGGGTTGAATAGTGTCCCCCCAAAATCCATATCTCCCCGGAACCTCAGAAATGTGAACAGAGGATCTTAGCGGATGGAATTAAGGATCAAGATGAGGCCGCTCTGGGTCAGGGTGAGCCCTAAACCTAATGAGTGTCCTTGAAAGAGAGAGAGGAGGCCACACAGGGACACAGAAAGTCACTGTGAAGACAGGGGCAGAAGAGCAGGACGCAGCCACGAGCCCAAGAACACCAGGGGCTCCCGGAGGCGGCGGGCGGGGCAGGAAGGACCCTCCCCGGGCGTCCGGCGGGGATGAGGCCCGGCCCACGCCTGCCTTGGGGCCTCCGGTCTCCGGCAGTGAGAGAATAACCATCCGCTGCTTTAAGCTCCCCGTGTGCGGTCACTTGTTGCAACAGCCCCAGGGACGCATACTCAGCCCACCTGCTAAGAAGCCCCTGCCTCCAGGGAGGCCTCCCTTGAGTCAACGGTTCCATGTCCTGTCTGGCTGCTGTGGCGGGGACTCTGGGGGCCGTGTGACGAATCGTGATGTCCGGGGAGGAAAACTCTCCCAACCCGAGAGGGCGCCGGGCCCCCCACACCACGGTGCCCGCCCACCCCATGGCCTCGCACCCTCGCTCGGCGTTGACGACGATAGCCCTCGGCTTGTCGCGGTCCCCACGAAGCACCACGCCCATGGCGTCCCCGTTCAGCCGGTGGACGTTGATGGTGTTGGTGGCCTCGCACGTCCAGAACAGTGTCCGGCTGTAGACGTCGATGCTGAGATCGTGGGGCTGCCTGTCCGGGTTCTGGTTCGGGCTCGGAGAGGTCAGAATGGACGGCTGTAAAACAGGAGAAAGCGAACGCCGGCTTAACGCCACGGTGAGGAGGGCGAGGCCTCAGCGCCCGAGTGTGGCCGAAGGTCGCGGTTCCAACCTGCGCGCCCGGCTCCCCCCAAACGCCCCCTGGGGAGGACCGCGGACTCCTGAGCAGCCCAGGAAGGGCCCTGGCCCATTCGCTCGGATTTCGGGCCCATCCATCAGGGCCTCCGCTGGACCCTGTGGGTGGCCTCCCGGACCGGCCACTCTCCTGCAGGCACGCAGGGACCGCCTGGCAGCCGGGCAGTCGAGCCAGGGCCGGAGGCCCCTTCTCAGAGCATCTCCTCTCCCTTTGCTCATTTCGTTGGACTCACGTTTTGGATCAAGACCTTCAAATCTTGTTGTTGTTTTTTTTTTAATTTAGGGTACCAAGACAGTGTACAGAAGTTAACTTCTCACAACTCTCATCCCTAAGGGAGAGGCCAGGGGTACAGGGCCAGGTGAAGGTGGAAAGCCAGGTGAGGGCCAGGTGAGGGTGCAGTTGGAGCCAGGCCTAAAACCAGACTCTGGGACACCAGTCATCCACAGAGCCAGCTGAGAACCGCACGGTGCGAAGCAACAGGCTGCCCCCGTCCCTCCCCAGGAGACAAACTGTAACACTAGCCAGTTTTATAAACCCCGAACCGCAATTTTAACGTATGTAACAGTACTCGGGCCAGTGAGAAGTGTCCGACTCGAACCCTATTCCGCGGCGTGACCGGCGCCGCCCTCCTGGCCCCGTGACGTGCTCTGCTTCGCTGCTCGGTCACGTTCACGGCAGCACCGTCCGCCCGTTCGAAAACTCAAACACAGACGTTCATAGCGATGCTACTGGCGATGACCCACAGGGGAAAATGACCCAAGTGTCCATCAGCGGATGATGGACAAACAAAGTGTGGTCCATCCTTACAAGGAACATCAGTCAGCCTCGGGGAGGAAGGAGGTTCTGACCCGTGCGATGACAGGGAGGACCTCTGAGGACGTTTTGCTCAATGAAAAATGCTAGAAAGAAAAAGACGCAGATTTCATAAGCGCACGATCCCACTTACACCAAGTACCAAGAATAGTTAAGTTCACAGAGACAGAAGGATGGTGGGTGCCAGCGGCTGGTGGAGGGGGGTGAAGAAGTAGAGTTTAATAGGGCAGAGTTTCAGTTTGGGAAGATGGAAAGTCCTGGAAATGGATGAGGGCGTCGGCCACACAAGACTGATGCCACTGAGCCGTACGCTTAAAGAAGGTTAAAATAGTAAATGTTATCCCTGTTGACCACAATAAAAAATTAAAAATAAATATGAAAGAAAACGTAACCATGTAGATAATAATTTAAAACATCGTCCTTGGGGGCTGGGGGGGGTGCCCCCCCCAAAAAGAATAAAAACCAGAGGGTGGGGCTTAGCCACAGATACGAGAGGGAACCGTGTTCCCAAATTAAGTGGAAACCCAGAAGCTGTCCCTAAGGAGCTTTTTCTTCAAAGTCTTTCCCATGAAAGACTGGATGAGACTTTAAGGCAATTCGAGCCCTGTAACACTCTCGGCAAGGGAGCTGCAGAGTTTCAATTAACACTTCCCCATTCCCCAAGGGATTCATAGCGACTGCCACCTGCGCTGAGCAGGATGAAAAAAACCCATTTCCACCCTATGCACCAGGCCCTGCACCTGCAGAGCCGATGATGACGGATGCCCAGGAGCTTTACCCTCCGCCGGGGACACAGCCCTCACAGGGTGACCCATAACTTCACGTCGCTGCAAGGTGAAGCGTTTTGTTGAATGTGACATGCGGCCCATCCAGACAGCACTAGCATCCGGTTCAGGGGAGGAAGCAGCAAAATCTACTTTACATGTGCGAAAATCATCTGAAAATCTCCACCAAGGAGCATTTCCCTGCATCGCTGTCATCGGTATCGAGACTTCACAATGACGACGTGAGCCCTACTCTGACACCGGATTGAGAAAGACAGTTTGGAGCTGCAGCTTTTGTAAAAGGAGGCTTTGGAAGCTGGCAGGGCGAACCAAGCACGTCTCGATGCCACAGTGACGGAAGAGACACCGGCCACAGTACCACATGGAGACACTGAGTGCGCCCCGAGGCCGCCACAGACCGTCCTCCCTGGAATCACCCGGAAAAGCTGTCAGTCCTGCTAGGACACGCACTTTAAAAACACGAATGTGTTCCAATGCGGGGTTGGATCCGGGACAATGTGAGCAGAACCCAGATTTCACATCTGCTCACGTGCATTTCATCCATGAGAAGCACCAGGTGACGGCACCCTGCACGGAGCCTCGTAGGAAAGCACGACCCCCTCCTCCAACACCCTCCCCGTCCCTGGGAGCCCCACAGACACACAGGGGCTATGACTTTCCACCCCATGGCAGAAAGTCTTCATTCTGCTATTTTGCAAAAACCCGCAGGCTGCAACCTTCCTCTGCCCACGCCTTCAGCCAGCTTCAGGCCTCTTCAAGGCAAAGTGCTGTCTCCACTGCAGCGTCTGTGCCCTGAGCCATTTCGCGTGTGTGAAGGTGCTCCTGTGTTACTGGTTCCTTTTTTATTAGTGTGTTGGGGACAGAGTTTCGAGTGTTGTGCCCCAGCCCCCTTTCCCTCACACGCTTTGCAATTTGTGCCGTGGGATTCTGCATAAGCGTGGTGATTTTCAGAACGCACACACTGCATGAGCGCGGACCTGACTACACCACTCTTACGAAATAAGAACAAATCCAGAATCAGTGATACCAACCACCTTGTACGAAACCACCGTGGAAGGAAAAAAAAATCCCACAGGGTTCGACACCTCCCCCTCGATTGCTTCAAAACCTATAAAATTCAGCTTCTACACACGATCATAGCCTCAGCTTTGTACAATGCTTGGGATTCTACCCATAATGATGTCACCGGAGCCTGAATCGCTGTTTACCCCAAACTGTGCTCTGTCGGCACCCCCTCTGCTAAGAAGATGGGGGAGGCCTGGAGAGCCCAGGGTGAGCTCCTCGCAGAAGCGCCCCCCACTGCCCCCCGACAGGCACACTTGCCTGGGTCCCGTCGTCCTTGGCCCGCTTGATGTTCTGGCGCCCATCCACCCAGTAGATGAACTTGTCCAGCGGGTCGTAGTCAATGGCTTTGACGTTCCGCAGCCCGTGCAGGGGCAGCATGAGGTCTGGGCTGTGCTGGTCATCTGGGATCATCCGGCTGATGGCACTTTTCTGGCTGAACAGCAAGAAGGTGCTGGGCGCTGGGGGGAGGCAAACAGATGCGGGGCTGCGCGTCAGCCTCTGGGAGCGGAGGGGAGCGGCAGGAGGGACGGGACTCCGCCTTATTGTAGAGAGTAGATGCTCACGGAAGC
This sequence comes from Pteropus vampyrus, assembly GCF_000151845.1. NCBI lineage: Eukaryota > Metazoa > Chordata > Mammalia > Chiroptera > Pteropodidae > Pteropus > Pteropus vampyrus. The sequence goes on along the minus strand of NW_011889227.1, from coordinate 531,124 downwards.
AAAGCTGTAGAGCTCGCTCTTACAGGGAGACTGTGAACTTCACTCTCCATGTGACACGTCTCCGTTGTTTCCCTATCTTATGAGTCCACGTGTTACTTTAAAAATGGGTATCAATTCATTTTTAAGTTATCGAGACTTACGATGGACGCAGGGGAATGGCAGCGAGCCGCAAACTCCCACCCACAGAAGCGGCTCACGCTCGGATGATGCGGAATGCGCCCTACGCCTCTGTGTGCTCAAGGGGACTGCTGAGAACCGTATGGAGCGGACGGTGATGCCAGGAGCACAGCTGCCTGGGCACGGAAACTGCGTCACTCAGAATGTGTAGGAGGCCACCAGTCGTGGCCACTGTCAGATGCTGCATAGAGGCTGAATTATAACCAGCTCTCTACTGACGTCACAGGAGACAAGCCTGCCAACAGGACGCACCTGTTCTTTCTGTGGCCCGTGGGAAAGCCACTCTCAGGCTCTCTGAACCTCACTTTCTTTGATCGTTGAAATGAGAACTTTTTAAAAAAGCCTACCTAATTCAGAGGGTCGGTGTGAGGGTTACGCGTGTGACCGTGAGGCCACGTGGCAAGGGGTCATGAGCAGGGACTCTGGAGCCAGCCTGTCTGGATCCGAAGCCGGTGCAAACCTCACCAGCTGCGTGACCTTGCGTGGGTGACTACGCATCTCTGTGCCTGAAATTCCTTACCTGTGACATGGCGACAGCGATGTTTCCTGCCCTGTAAGGCTCAGGGGTTAAATGAACTCCATAGAAAGCACTTAGAGCAAAGCCTGCCCTTTCGGTGAGTGCCCTCCCTGCCCCCCAAACGGTCTTCACATCCAAAGATCCTCCCATGGAATGTGCCAGCTGAGGGCTTGGCCCTTATGCTTGTGTCTTGATGAAGCAACAGGCCCTCCACCCAGCCCGGGCCTCCAGGTAACACGACGCAGCCTGTGCAGCACACAACCTGCCAAACCATCCAGGCATAGAAGAAGCTTCTTTCGACCTGGGCGCCTGGAGGATGGGGGTGAGGTGCAGGGGGAAGCGAGGTACTTACGGCTGCAGTTACGGCCGCTGGGGTCCAGGGTGTAGTGTGAGGCACAGCTGCAGCGGCGGCCCCCGGGGATGGCGAGGCACAGCTGCCCACACTGCCCGTTGCTGTGCACGCAGTCGTTGAGGCCATCCTGGCGGGAGGCGTGAAACACCAGGAGGTCCATCACGAAGTCCAGGTGGCCCTGGACGAGGGTACGGTTCCGGCCGCTGGTCTTGTCGGCCCGCTCGATGCTGTGGAGGTTCCAGTCTGTCCAGTAGATGTAGTCACTGTACTGCGTCAGGCCGAAGGGGTGCGGGAGGTCATCGGCGATCACGACCCGCCCCTGACCTGCGTGGAGACACACGGGCAGGGCATCAGCCACAGCCCCGGGCACCCTATCGGGAGAACTGGCTCACCCTGCAGCCTGGCAACCCGCATCAGGGCCAAAAAGCTCGCTCGACCGCTTTGGAAAACGAGCAGGATCCACCGAAGCCAGATGTGCCGCAGGCCCGTGCCCGGGCAGCCCCACGCCCTCCCGCAGAGACACGCACACAGCGTCACCGCAGCAGGGACGAGACGGCGAGAGCAGCCACGAGCTGGAAACGACCCTCACGATGGTCACTAGCTGAATGAATGAATGAAAAGGCGGTGGGGTCTTCACGTGACAGAAATGACGCAGCGATAAAGATCGAGAGTGTGGGGGCGAATCTCACGGTCATTAGATTGAAAGAAGTAGGACACCGAAGAGCACCTGCTGTGTGAACACATCCATAGAAAGTTCTAGAACCGCAAAGCTAGTACACAGAGATAGAGGTCAGGGCAGCAGTCGCCCCACATGCCAGCAGCGGAGGACTCGTGAATCAAACTGGGGGTGACCTGGTCACCTGATAGCGCAGCTGCAAACCGAGCACACTATGTGCACCTACTGTGCGCTAAGCCCTGGGCTGCGTTGAGGGTACAACGGTGAACAAGCCAGCTCAGAGCCGGGCAGGACAGGGCGCAATGGGAAGGGTGCCCATGGGGGCTGCACCACGGGAGAGGGAGAGAGCACGCGGAGGGCCTGGGCAACACACCGGCTCTGTCCCTCCACCCAGGTGCGGTTCCAAGTCTTCACCTGTCAAACTGTGTCACGTGAAGGCTCCTGCACGCATGTTCTATTTCATCATAAAAATGGTCCCAGTGAAAGCATGTTCCCGATGTTAAGACCAGGCTCGTCGTACACGGGAGTACGAGAAAGCGGAACGGAAATTTCACGTGGCAGAATGTGAAATGATGTTTTAAAAATTATTTTTTAAAAGTAAAAAGAAATCTCTGTAACGATTAAGAATATTACTGTAAAACTCAATTAAAAATTTTGAAACTGGAAAGAAATACACCAGCGTGAATACTGGTTACCACTGAGCGGTGAAATTACTGATGATTATAATTTTTCTTCCTATTTTTCTTATTTTCGGACATTCTCTAAATCGATTTCGTCATTAGGAAAACAATAGTTATTAAACAAAAATGCTTTCTTATGCCTCTGGCAAACACACAAACACAATGCATGCGTGCACATGCACACAAACACGCGTGCACGCGCACGCACGCACACGCACGCACACCCGGGTTCCTGAACTGGGCACAGGCAGTTTCCCAGCAACTAAACACTCAGAGGGCACCTGCTGCGAGCCAGGCGCGGTGAGAAGAGCTTTTACCCGTACTATCTCACTTAATTCGCATGGCAGCTGCTTTAGGAGGAAGGTACTGTCAGCATTAGGGAACCAAGGCGTAGGAAGGTTAAGTAACTCGGCTAAAGTCACACAGTTAATACGTGGCAGGGCCAGGACTAGAGCAGGCAGCGAGGCCCCAGGTCCGTGCTCCACGCCTGGCTCTAACATCGGACGTCATTATCCATCCTGCACACGCCGGGCCTCACGTTAGCAAGTGCTCAGTAAACACCTGTCATTAAGTGGGAAACATGCTCCGGCAAAGTGACCGCCAGACCCAACACACGTGGCCACCCTCGATCTGCAAGGTCGTGTGAGCACCCAGCGCTTTCGCTGGCTTCCGTCCAAGTGTGTCTTCACTCTGGGGTAATTAAGGAGCTTAATTATTTCGGGCAAACCCCAGCTGCGCTGTGATGGCTTCTCGTCTGGCACCAGCGTCACTGCAGGGTGGCGGGCTCAAAGGCACATTCGAAACTGGCCAATGGCCTCGAAAACCAGGACAGTCGGCCTTGGGGGTAGAGAGTGCAGCCCAGGATACTAGGGTTCCAGCTCTCCTCACACAGGACCTGGGACAAGCCATTCAGCCCACCTTTGCCTCAGGGTCCTCATCTGTGAAATGGGCACAGCCAAGTCTACCACGAGCGGCAGCAGAAGCCATGAGGGAGAAAGCCAGATTCTCTCTTTGCACGTGGTGGCCCCGTCACCAGGCGCATCATGGAGAGTGCAGACAGACCCGTGCCCCTCCAGCAGTACAGAGCCCAGAGCTGGTGTTCCGGGTTCAAATCCTGCCCCTACTGCTGGGTGACTTGGAGCAAGGTGGGATTTTTTTCCCCCCAATCCCAGGGTGTCAGGTATGGCCTGTGAATGGTCCCAGAACAATGCCTAGTACATAGGAAGTGCTCAGGGTCACCCTGGGCTCTGAGTGGCGCTCTGTGACCTTAGGCAAGCCCTGTGACTTCTCTCGGCCTCAGTTTCCCCATCGGTGAAAACCTATGCCATGTAGCGTAGTGTCAAATCCAAGTCCTAGCTCAGGGTTTAGCTGGGACCCGGCTCTCAATAGATGGGCAGAAAATGGCGGTCGCCAGGACCTCTGTCGACTTGCCTACAGCAACGGCACAGAGCGGAAAGGGACCCCCCAGGAGAGGGAGAGGCTGGATGAGCACTCGCGGCCTGTCCACACCTCCTGTAGGGCCTGGGGACTCGCAGGCCAGAGAGCACAGCGCAGAGGGGGCTGAGGGGTGACCCTGTGCCCGGCCCTCACCCAGCATGTTGGATGACTCGATCATGTTGGTGTCCAGGTCAGTCCAGTAGAGACGCTGGTCGGCGTAGTCGATGGTGAGGTCATTGGCCCGGCCCACCTTGTCCACCAGCGTCATGCAGTTGGTCCCGTCCATGAAAGCCCGCACGATCCTCGGCTTGCCACCCCACTCGGTCCAGTAGATGTAGCTGGAAGACACGGGGAGAAGGGGAGGGTGCGCTCAGGTGTGTCCACTGTAACCGCAGGGCAGGGTGACACCTCCTAGGCTTGGCCCTCCGCATCTCAGAGGAATCCGCATCCACGACATCCCTCAGGAAGCAGGAAGAGGGTGAGACCCTTGAGCCCCCGCCACCCCGACATCCGTCCAGGGGCTTCACCCTGCAACCTCCTGTCACCTGAATCCCCACCACGGTTCCCCTGCAGGGTAAGTGTGATCACCCAGTTGACAGACAAACCCGGCACACAGACGAGGTGACCGTGTAATGGAACATCCAGGCTGGGATGCTTTTGTCGGGGACAAACGCTAACTAAGCTGGACAGGTCTGCTGTGACAGAGGAACCAGGACGAACGTGGGCAAAGCGGGATGTCAGATCCCTCTTCAAGATCCTGAGGGCCGGGATTCAAACAGCTCCGCTGCACCCCAGCAGCCCCAGGAAAATCCCGTTCCGGAATTGTGCACGTCATAGCGGCCCTTTTGCTAAAACCTGGAGCTCTTTCTCTTTGTTTTGCCATCCAGAAATCTTTCCTGCCCTAACAGGGCATGAGACAGGTGGGCTTTCGGGGTGCTCCAAAGACATTGCTGATGCTTTCTGGGGTGAGCACTGTGTCAGCAGCTCAGAAAACTCCAGTGCAGAGAAAGACCTCACATCAGACCCCTCTGGCCTCGGTGCCAAAGCAGGGCCCAGGCCGCCAACAGACAAAAGCACAGCAATAAGCCTTGGCCATAGCGTGCAGAGCCAGCTCTGAGATGGTGGAGTCTGTGGCACAGGGCGAGAGAAGGAGCCCAGAACAGGACTCTCGGCCCAGCCCAGCTCTAACTGGTTACGTGACCTTGGCTAAGTCACTCAGCTTCTCTGAGCCTGTCTCCACATTTGTAAAATCAGAGACAAAGATGCCCACCCGTTCAGGGCCCCTGGATGATGCAGTGGGACAACCCACAGAAAAGAGCCCAACGCGGAGCACAATAAAGTGGCCACCATTCCTTCCTTCCTTCTGCTCTGAGCCTGTGTCCCCTCTGTGAAATGAACCAGATGACCTCCAAGGGTCAGTACTGCTGACGGTCAGTACTGCTCTAATCGCAGAGAGCCAGGTGGGCAGCCACCCACCTTGGCCTCAGGTCATCGCCGTGCCGGGTGATGTAGAGAGCTGGGAGGGGACACCCAAGCCAGACAAAAACGGCCCTTACCCTTTGGTGGGGTCCAGGGCCAGCGACCTCGGGTTGTCCAAGTCCCTCCACACGAGGACCTGCCGGAACTGCCCGTCCAGCCGGGCCACTTCGATCCTGTTGGTCCCAGTGTCTGCCCAGTAGAGGTTCTTGCCCATCCAGTCAACAGCCATGCCTTCCGGGTAGTCGAGGCCAAACTCGATCACGTGCTCCACCGAGCTCCCGTTCATGAAGGCGCGGCTGATGGTCTGGGAGCAGGTGGGGGAGACAGGCCACAGGTTAGGAACTGATCACCTAACCGTGAAGGCAACCGATCACCTAACCGTGAGATGCTCGGCCACCTGGAGCAGCCACTGACCGCACCTGGGGCCAGATCACCACCATCCGAGAGGTTTTTTTCCCCCCTCTTTAATTCCCTCCACTTCTACCCCTGACCCATGGATGTTGCCGTCTCCCCTCAAGAACTGGATCTCTGAAGGCGGGGTGGGCGTCTCCTCCCACACGCTCGCGGTGTGCACGAGACTTTTTAAATGCAGCAAAACACAACCTTTTTAGAAAAAACAATTTGGCTACATTTACGTATACGTTTTATTTTAAAAAGTAAATAATTATACTTTATATGATTATTAAATAAAAATACATTATAGAAACATCATGATCCTTAAAAATAGTTGTATCCTTCCACCTGGTAATCTTCCTCCCAAAATTCGTCCAGGGGAACTAATAAAAACATAAAAGATGCAGAGAGCTGAGAAGGGGCACCCAAGCCAGACACGCCAGGCTTTCTGAATTTTTTTTTCTCTTTTTTTTCTTTTTCCTTTTATTAATGGCTGCATTTCACAGATAAACCCGTCCTTTACGAGGGCAAATGTACAAAAGAGGCTTTGCACACAGAGATGCTCCTTACTGCGGTACTGTTTAGAGTTGGGAACCCGAACATTTAAGATAAGGAAATGCTTAAGCGTAATGGGAAACAGCTGTGCAGTGGGAATTTTTACACATTCAAAGAATTACGTTAAAGAATTTACAATGGGTTAAAAATACCTGTTATAATGTTAAGTGCAAAGACCAGGATATGGAATTCTATGTAGCGCATGATTAAAATTGTGAAAAACACCATCGCAGGAAAAAAACTCAAAGGAAATACAGTGAGATGTCAGCAATAATTGACTTGGGCTAGTGGGGTTAGGGTGACTTTTATTTCCTCCTTTATGTGTTTCTATTTTTTTCTTTCTACAGTGAACGCTTGTGACTTTTAAAATCAGAAAATCTTTATGAGACATGTAATGTAAATGGTAGAATAAAAGACAGATGATTAAACTATGTCAGTTATTCAATACTGTACTTTAGAAATCAAAGTCGGCAAACTCGTGCTGTAAAGGGGCAAACGGTAAATATTTTAGGCTTCACTGGGCACATGGGTCTGTGACAACAATTCCGCCCAGTGGCATAAAAGTAGGCTTAGACAATCCATAAGCATGTGAACATCGCTGTGTTCCAATAAAACTTTATTTACAAAAGGAGGAGGCCGGCCCATGGACCGATTTGCCAAACCCTGCCAAATCCTGTTGTATCCAGGATGTTTATATTTGCACCATAAATGAAGAAAGTGTTTGCAAAGCAGGAGGGCCCTGGGGAGGGAGAAGGTGGGGTGAATCTAAAGACAGTGCCACAAACGTTTCACGGACATACAATCACTCTTGAAAAGCCCATTTGCGTGTCTCGATCTGCTCGTTGTGCTCATTCACGCTAGTTTATTAAAATAGATTCTCTAATATTTTATTGGCTCGATTCGAGTTACAATAAATATAGTTCTTTAGGAAAAATGAGGCAGTCCCATCGCAGGCAAGGCGTGCGCGGGGACCCAGCAGACGTACCTTGAGGCTGACGTCCGTCCAGTAGATGTGACCACTGGACACATCAAAGTCCAGCGCGGAGGCCTCCTTGACGCCCGTGAGTGGGATGGCCACGTCGTTGCTGCTGGTCTCAAGGGAGATCCTGTGGATGGCGGCTCTGCTGGTGAACACGAGGAAGGCCTCGGGGACAATGCAGGTCTTCATGTCACTCAGCAGCTCCAGGCCGATGGGGCAGCCGCACTTGGTCGCGTGGGGCGTGAAGAAGCACAGGTGGCTGCAGCCCCCATTCCTGTCCGCACAGGGGTTGGTTCCTGGAAGTAAACGCACAGGCCTTAAACATCAGTACAGCCCAGCGGAGAGGGGGTGCAATGGATCCTCAGCTGCGTGTGGCTCGATGTCCGCCAGACACAAACGGGGACGCGAGGTGGAGACGAAGGAGACCTGGGCCGTGGCCTGGAACAGAAGTGGCGGTGACAGCAGGTCCCCGCACGGCAACCTGGGAGGGAGGAGCAAGCCCATCCCTGCTTCTCAGTCAAGGAAACAGACACAGAGAGGTCACTAAAGGTGACACAGTCAGGACGTAGCGCACAAGGAACAAGCACCCATGAGATCTGGCCTCCCGGGCTCGGTCTGGCCCAGGCTGGACGCAATCACACCTCGAGACAGTGACGAATAAGTCACTCCTCCTGGGCCTGGAGTCTCAGTCAGCTGACAGGACTGGAGCCTGAGAATCCACCCAGACGGCCTCGAAAACAGATTCGCCTGGGACGGCCGGAGGCGCCTCCTTTTTTCATTTAAGCAGATGGTACTTAGCACACTCGTTTATTTTTGGCCAGCCTGTTAATCTCACTCATCGACGGGGTGCTGTGAACATTGGCTCTAATTTAATGTTAAGTATTTCAGCTAAAAAAAGTCCTTCCCCCATCTCTTGCGGTAAATCCTGAGATGCGAGGGAGGGAGGTGAGCCTGGTTTCTCAACTTTAAATCACACCCCATGGATACATCTTTTTCCTGGTCTCTGGGGTTTTATTTGCTTTTTAAATAACCACTCACAGGTGGGCCCCGCAGTCC
>NW_011889227.1:518655-521304 GCF_000151845.1 Pteropus vampyrus | reverse complement strand
GCGGTGTGGGACAGGCGGGGCAAACAGGCATTCTCTCCCTTATCACTGCTGACCCGCGGGCGGTGGCCGCCTGGCACCAAGGTGTGGGTCTCAGACCAGGGGCGGTCCTGCTGGAAGGAGCCCGGGCATTGCTGACTAGCAAAACCTGCCCGGCGCAGCACAGGGAGGCCCAGGGCCGCTCCCGAGACACGGGGTCAGGTCTCCAAGGGCTGGACAGCTGGCGCCATGGGCCCTGGGCAAGGTCTCCCACTGGGACGTGGGCTGGTCTCTAGCTCAGCCAGGACCAGGTGGGCGCTGAGGTGCTTCTAGTCCTGAGTCTGAGCCGGTGGCTCTAGGGTGCTTTCCACTGCAGACACACTAGCGGCCGTTTACTCTGAGACGTGCGAGCTAAAACCGCTTTCTTGAAGAGTCGGTGCTGATTAAAAGCATCCACCACAAAAGCCACAGAGGAGAAAAACGCTGTCGAATGTAAAAACGCCTTAACCAACCGAAACACACAAACAAGAAAAGACGTGATTCTGATGACACAGGATTCGGTAGACATTTATGTTAAAAGGAAGACGATAAAAACACAACATCCGAACCCTCGGCTTTCAGGCCCGGATGAAAGAGGCAGGACGGAATCGAAAGCGAGTTTCAGCAGGCCCCCTGCAGCCAGATTATATTTCCAGCTCATCAGAAACACTAGAACCCTCTGTCTTACAGGCAGCACGGGCACAGGACAGATCGAGAGCATGTGGAGCAGAAAAGATTTTGGTTGTGTCACCAGACGGCATAGGACAAAACTGCTGGGACAAGCGGGGAGAGGCGGGTGGCCGGGGGCCCCACCTCAGCTCCGCCCCAGGGGCACCTCCCTGCAACCCCAGTGGGTCTCAGTTTCTCCACCTGTACCTGAGGGGGGCAGCGAACGTCAACTGGGGAACTTAACGTAAGAACTAACAATGGCTGGGCCCCACGCTGGGGCCACCAAGTCAGCACTAGAAGGCCAGGGCCCAGCTGCGGATCCTGAGCGCAGCTCCCGACAGGTGGCTCTGATGAGCAGCCCAGGTGCGAACACTGGGCTGGACCATCCTTCCCTTGCCCCACTGCCGGGGAGCTGCTGGCCTCACAGGGATGGCGGACCTCAGATTATATGGGTTTCGTGTGGGACTCTGGGCACCACGCCTGGGCCCCCCGGGCAGCAGTCGTGGACCCTCAAACAGCACGGCGGTCAGAAGCGCCAACCCACCCCCAACGCAGTCAAAAACCTGCATATAACTTCAACTCCCCCAAAACTTTTCTAATAGCCTACTGTTGACCGGAAGCCTTCCCAATCATATAAACAGTGCATTAACACATATGCCGTATGTCCTATGTATTATGTATTGTATTCTCACAATAAAGGAAGCTAGAGGAAAAAAAATGTTATTAAGAAAAATACAGGAGAAAATTCAGTCGTTGAAAGCGCCCGCGAGCAGGTGGACCCACGCAGCTCGAATGCGTGTTGCTCCAGGGTCGACTGTACACGGAAGCTGATGGGTTAACGCGCCAAGACGTTGGTCTAGGTGCTGGTCCCCATTTGGCCCCACAACGGGGAGACACATGAAGGTGGTGAACACCGAGCCCCTGGGAGAACCCTTGGCACGAGCCTCGCCCCGAAGGGGTCTCGCCCTGGGACCCCAGGAGAGGAAGTGGGGGTGGGGGGAGAAGAGGGGGCCCTGTGTGTCGCAGGAACACAGCCCGTGAAGACGCAGGGCTCGAACCTTCGGTCCTCAGCTGGGGCGTGGGAGCTGGGATGCGGTGCATCGACCCCACGGAGAAAACAATCCACGTTCAGGAAAAACGATCCAGGATTTAATATTTCAAATGTCAACACCATCTCTTTGAGAGCCATTCTTCTTCCTTCTCTATTTCCATATTTTTCTAATTTCCTTTAATAATTAAATTTCAGACATAAATAAGTACATGCTCTAGGGAACTTAGGGGCGGGAGTACATTTTTTCCTGGCTTAAGAAGGATGAAAATGAGCCCGCAGAGGGACCTCCCCTGTCCCCACCTCTGCCTCCACTCCCCGGCTGCCCAGAATGAGGTGGGAGGCAGCAAGGAGTTGCTTGCTCCCTGGGGGCTGGGCCGGCTGTACCTACCACAATAGCAGGGGCCCGGCTCTGGGGAGTGGGGTCTCCCTGTGACTTGGAAGCCGCTCCCCACCCTCATGGCGGTCCACAGGGATTACAGAACCCATGGAGCACTGCACAGGCTCTCCAACTTGGGAGGACATCAAGACCCTAACAGTGAAGATCCCAGAGCGGTCTTCTGATAGTGGCTCTTAGCAGACCTTGACCAAATCCAACAGGTCTATAAGAGGAACCTACTAGCCTGGGCCCCTCCCATGTCCTGGAGCGGACACCTGCGGCCTGTCCACAGGGAGCACGTGTTCCGACATCTCCGGGCCCAGCTCAGGGTCCCTACCTTTCCTGGGGTCCTTACTGAGGTGAGGAGACAAGATGTAGAGAAGGTCCCATCTGACTCCTGGGAGGGTAATGCATCCGAACAGAACTCAGAACGGAACGGAACGGAATCTGGGACACCCAAGAACGTTGGCAGCAGGAGAGAGCGTGGGAGGCGGATTTTCCAGGATAGGGGTCGGCAAACTATTCCTGAAAAGGACTG
>NW_011889227.1:514049-516370 GCF_000151845.1 Pteropus vampyrus | reverse complement strand
CCTGCCTCTACTCCAGAAACGGCAGGAAACAGACAGAACTTGCACACGTGAGTGATGGCGGTGGGGGGGCAGCACTTCGGAGCAAACACAGCTGGAAAGGCAGCTGGGCGCCATCGGGGGCTTGAACGCCTAGCTCCCCAGCACCCCCATTTGCAATCCTGGGCATCTCCCTAGAGCAGTGGTCCCCAACCTTTTGGGCATCAGGGACTGGGGCTCCCATGAGAATCTAACGCCTGATGATCTGCGGCAGAGCTGAGGCGGTGATGCTGGCGCTGGGGGGGCGGCTGCAGATACAGGTGAAGCTTCGCTCGCCGCTCACCTCCAGCTGTGCGGCCCGGTTCCTAATAGGCCTCGGATCGGTACCGGTCCGCGGCCCGGGGGTTGGGGACCTCTGCTCTAGAGCACTGACTGCCTCTGATATCTGCTGCCACTCTGACTCCCCGTCTAGAACATTCACCCCACCAGGCCATGGGTCTGTCCCTTGATGCTTTTCCAGCAGGAGGCAGCATTCGCTGAATGCAGCGGAATGCCGAGATGCTCGCTGCCGGGAGCGGGGGGCGGGGCGGGGTCTGGGACACAGGTGACTTGACGGCAGCTCTGTTCAGGGACCCGTCCGGCATTTGCGGGAAAGGAGGCCGGGTGAGGGGCCAGTGGGGGAGCCATGGAGAGTGGGAGGGAGAAACAGAGGGGTGCTCTGACCCGGTGTGTCCTGAGTCCCCCCCAGGAGGTCCCAGCTCACGCTGGACCTCAGAGAGCTCCCACCTGCTTGGGGAGACGTGGCCCCTCACAAACAAGCCAAGCAGTGGTGACGGTGAGGACAATGATGATGATTTTGTGGCTGAGCGAGCACAAGCACTGGGCAGGTTTGGGAGATGCCATGGGCCCGGCCGGGAGAGGCCGCCTCCAGGCTGGACGTGCACGTCGCCCCTGTGGAAAGGAAGACCCCACCCTGGGTGCCCGCGTGGATGGAGGGGGCTGGTCATCCCTGTACAGGAGACCACAGCATGGCTGGAGGTGGCCCCGGGCCTCCGAGGGAGGGGGGACGCAGCTGGGCACCGGGCTTGGGAGAGAGCTCTGGCGGGGAGGAGCTGCTTGCGGGAGGACCCGCCCTGGGCCCTCGCGCACCCTTTGTCCGCCAAGAGGCACAGTCAGAGGGGGCGGACAGAAGAGCCCAGCCGTGTGGCCGTCACAACCACTTAGGGAGATGCGCGTCCTCGTTACTCTCACAGATACAGGTGCGTCTTGCGGCACAAGCCCCAAGAGCTGAGGCAGGTCAGAACGGGACAGCCTCGAGGGGCCGGGCGGCCAGCTGGGCAAGGGGCACAGAGGGGAACGTGCGGGGCCCAGAGGTAGGAACGGGGCCTGGTCCTGAGTGTGTAGCTGCAGCTTGTGAAAGGCTGAGTGTAGACTAAGGGCCCCCCCAGAGCAGGAAGTTCCAACCCCCCAGGGCTCTAGATTTGGGAAGAAAATTAAGGAGGCTTAAGGAGGTGGAGAAGCAGGGGGCAGAGCAAGGGCAGAGGGAGAGTGGGGGCTGCACCCCTGGACCTCAGCCCGCGCCCATCCCTCCCCATCGCACGAGGCTCCAGCCTCCCTGGATGGACCACCACTCCTGCAGGTGGGGAGAGGAGCCCAGGGCTGCCTTCTAGCAGGAGCCAGCCAGGGAGGGGCCCTGAGCCCACACCCACACGGGGAGCCACGGGGTGACGCCCACGAGTCACTTATGACAGCTACCAGCTGGTCACCTGAGGCTGGCCAGAACCTGATGTCTGGGCCAGCTGTCACAGATAAGGGGTTGATCTGCACCCCTCCGTAACCCCCTCCATGTGCCGCTAATGCTGTCCAGATGAACCCCCGTTTCATCAGCTCAGCGTTTCCAGACCTTTGTCCTCCCAGCTCATCAAGGGGCCAGCACAGCTGCCCCGCAGAGTCCTTGTGGGGCTGGTGGGTGGGACACGGGAGCTCCCTTCAAAGGGAAGCAGCTCAGTGCCGGACCGAGGCCTTTCCTCTTGGCGCCCTCACTCGGCCTCCTGAGCCAGGTCATGAACTTGGCCATGCCATACGGGATCCTTTCTGTCCCTCAAGGCGACGCGGCTAAGCATAGCCCCGGCCGGCGCTCCGGCTCCCTAGCATCTGTCTTGGCCATTTCTGGTCTCTGGGCAAAACTCTTTGCAAGGTCACCATTGCTCAAAGCGTCTGTTGGGCATGTTTCTGAAGGTGGCGCTGACTGGGTGCTCGGTGGCAACCTCGAGAGCCATGAGTGATGGCCGGGACTCCATGGCAGGAACGTGGGGACAAGTCTCCAAGCATGCTCAGGTCACCTC
>NW_011889227.1:507503-512894 GCF_000151845.1 Pteropus vampyrus | reverse complement strand
CGTAAAATGGTGCGGACTGTGAAAACGGTCTGATGGTTTCTCCGTCGGTTAAACGTACCTTCCTACACGACCCACCCATTCCCCGCCTACGTCCATACCCAGAAGAACTGAAAACAGGTGCTCAAACAAAAACTTGTACACGAACGTTCGCAGCCGCATTATTCACAATTGCCAGAAGGTAGACACGGCCCGAACGTCCAGCAACAGATGGATGGATAAGCAAAAAGGGTCCAGCCATGCAACGGACTATTACTCGGCCACAAAAAGGAACGAAGCTCTGACAGACGCTACGACCTTGACGAACCCCGAAAACACGACGCTACACGAATAAGCCAGACACAAAAGGCCACACGTGTGCGTGACCGTGCACGCGAAATGTCCAGGAACGGAAATCCATGCAGACGGGCGGTAGACTAGGGGCGGTGGCAGGCAGAGGGGTGGGGAGGAGAGATGGGGGGCCGATGGCTTAATGGGTGTAGGCTCTGGGGGGATGAAAACGTCTCTGAACTAGACAGTGGCGATGGCGCGCAACACCGTAAATGCACGAGATGCCACGGACCCGTACACCTTAAAATGGTTAAAATGGTCGACTTTATGCTGCTGCTGCTGTTTTTGCCACAGTGAAAAATGCAACCCACTGCTGTGGCAGGGAAGGAAGCGGTGCCGGCAACGTGTCCAGCAGCGTCAGCTGGACACGCGCATCCCAACCTGCTCCCAGGGGGGGATGGCGGCTGTGGTGACGAAGCCACCTGCTCAGCCCGCCAGAAACAAGGGTCTCGCCTTCAGGCTCAGAGACTGAGGGACAAGTGTCTTCGAACCCCCTTCGCGACAGGATCCCTCTAAAAACGATCATTTGTGGGGAACTCCAACAGGAAATGGCTACAAACTCCTCGGAGCTGTGTGGGAGAGGCGTCCGCCAGCCCCGAGTCCCCTTCACATTCCTGCTTGGAAGGGTGGCTTGAAACCCCGCGACACAGACACACATTTGTACCCTCCCCCCGCAAGGTGCTTGGTGGCGGTCTCCCCGTGGGACCGTGAGAAGAGCAAAGGTGACATCGGCAAGCAGCGTGGTGACCAGAAGCAGATAAAGATCATCCAGAAGTTACCGGGACTGAGGGACGAACATCAGTAACTTCCCTGTGATGGGGACAAATTTAAGTGCTGTATCATCAAGGGCCCCTCAAAAAAACACACCCACGAGCAAAGGCAAGTTGCCAAAGAACACATAGAGGACACACTTAAAGGAGCCCTAGAAAATCACACAGAACAAGGCCACGTACGGTTCAGGGAGGCGGCCACGTGGTGCAAGGAAGTATCTGTTAATGCTGAGACATGAATGGCCGAATTCGGGACAGGGGTCACCCCTGGCTTCGACCGCAGCTGTAACGCGTCATGGCAGAAGCTGGGGAGTGGATATGGGAGTGCTATTTCTGTGTCATGACGACTTTATATTTTGAGATCGTTCGAGACTCGTAAGAAGTCACAGGAGTAGTTCCTGGGGTTCCAGGCCCCCTCAGACTCCCCCGTGGTAACACCGAGCTTCACCACCGTACCCCCCACGATGCTGTCGACTCGGCCACGCACCTCCGTAAGGCCAGTTTGCAGGCCGGATTCTAGTTGGCCGAGTAACGGGACCGAGGCCCCCGTCTGATGCCCGCCTGCTGTGGGGACAGCCAGGTGGCTTCTGCCTGAAATTCAGGGCCCGAGGACAGCGGGCTGCACGACCCGCACCGAGCGGCTCCGTGCCCTGTGCTCGCCGCGGGGACGGCTCACCTCGATCTTGTCCGTCTTGGCGTCTCCCCAGTACACCTTGCCCTCTTGCAGGTCCAGGGCCAAGCCGTTGGGCCAGCCGAGGGAGGTGTTCACCAGCACGTGCCGCTCCTGCCCATCCAGGTCGGCGCACTCGATTTTGGGGTTTTCCCCCCAGTCCGTCCAGTACATGAGGCTGGAGAAGAAGCACATGTCCATGAGAGTGTCCACCTGTCATGCCCGCTGCATCCCCAGGGCTGGAGCGATGCCCGTCCCCATCACATGGGAGGTGCTCAGGCCAACAGACGCATGAGCGCCCACCCGCCCTGCACACAGGGACACGGTACCCCCAGGGCAGGCTCAAGTGCACGGGGCCTTTGGGCTCGAGGGGCCGGCGGGGCTCATCTCTGTCCAGCAGGTCAGCGGACAGCAGGTGCGTGATGAGGGGCTGGAGGGGCTGAGCGCCGAGAGGGAGGACAAGGCGGAGCGCGACCTTCTTCAAAGAGTTGAGGGACTCCCGTGCGCAAAGCAGGAGACACTTTCTCCGTGGCCCCGAGGGACAAATCTAGACCCTGGAATGGCTATTCCAAGGCAGAGGGTTCAGGACTGGAGAATCTGCTGCAGCCCCAAGTCACGGCCCCTCCTGCCCGGGACCCTACGATCTCACACATCTGGCTGCCAGCCCCGCTGCCCGGGGGTCCTCAGAGCTGGGAGGGACCTCGGAGGCGGCTTCCCCCACCCTCATCTCACAGAGGACGGCCGTGAGGCCCTCAGAGGCAGGGACTTGACAGAGTTCAGGGGTGGCCGAGCGGGGAGCAGCCCCCAAGCCATGGTCCCCTCCTGGGAGCGGGGAGCGGGCAGGGAGCTGCCTCCTTGCTCCTCCCACCCTGGGGATCTGCTTCTCACCCCCGCCCACCCCCCTTAGGGGCCGGTCCCACCCTCCAACAGCCGACACAGAGCAGTGTCTGTGCCTCTGCCCGACCCTGGCAAGTCCCTTAACCTCCCTGGGCTTCAGCTTCCCCCGCTGCACCGCTGTGCTCGCCCCACGGGTGACAGGAGGGAAAGGGTCATAGCGAGTAACGTGCCCGGCAGTCAGTGCTCAGCGGCCATCGCCACCGCTACGTATATGAGCCTAGAAATCACCGTGGGGACCGTTTCATTTCACAGACAAGAAGACTGAAACCCGGGAGAAGAAATGACTTCACCCGAGGGGTCCAGGGCTTTCTACAAAGTCCGGTTCCCCAGACAGCAGCAGGGACCTCCGAGAGCTTGTTTGCAAGTTCCCTGGCCCCACCCCGACCTCCTGAATCAGACTCGCGGAGCGGGGCCCAGCCACCTGCGCTTTAACGCTCCCTCCCCTGGGGGGTTCTGACGCAGGAGGAAGTCCCGGAGCCACGGTCCCTCTCACTTCTGTGGCGCTGGCTCCCAGCCCCAGCCTTACCCCATGACGGGGTGCAGCACGATGGCGCGGGGCTCATCCAGGTCCTCGGACACCAGAATCTTGCGGGAGGTGCCGTTGAGGCGTGCCACCTCGATGCGGTCAGTGCCCGTGTCCGTCCAGTAGAGGTTTCGGGCCACCCAGTCGACGGCGATGCCATCGGGGTCGTTGATCTCGGTGTTGACCAGCGTCTGTGCCCCCGACCCGTCCAGGTACGCCCTGCGGATGGCCCGCACCTCGTCGTCCGTCCAGTAGACGTAGCCCTCCAGCGGGTCGTAGTCGATGGCGATGGCGTGCCGGATGTCATCGACCTGCATCACGATGTCCGTGAAGTCCGGCGTGTCCAGTGAGATCCTCCGCAGGTCCGTCCGCCGGGCCAGCAGCAGCACCTCCTCGGCCCCTGTGGACACACGATCAGCGGGGTCAGAGGCCCCTGGCAGGACGGGAGACTGGGCCCAGGGTGGGCACAGCAGGGGAGGGGCTCAGCCAGGTCCCCAGGTGCTTCCTTGCAACAACAGGTGATGTTAGGTGATCTTCCCACAGTCACTACTGCATCCTCGTAAGAGCTCTACGAGGCTGGCACCATCTTACAGATGAGAAAGCACAGGCATGGAGAGGTTAGGCGACAAGCTGAAAGCCACACGGCCACCCGGTTTCAACCACCACACAACCAAAGAGCCGCCTCACGCCCAGCTCCCCCGCCCCTGCAAGCCCCTCTCCTGGCCACACACCAGCCCCGACTACAAGTCCCGCCTGGACACTGGGCTCCAGTCCCCACTTGCTCACTATGCTCTTCAAAGCCACCTTGTACATGCTCACCCTCTGTGCCTCAGCTCAAATGCCACTTTTCCCCGAAGCCCTCGCCACCCCACCCACCCCACAAGGCAGCTTCATGCCCCGCAACAGCATCTAACACCGTACGGTCCGATTCCTTCCCAGATGGCCATCTCATGGACACGGGTGTGAGTGCCTTGGGACAGGCACCCCAGGCTTCCTCCGTCACTCGGCGGTGTTAATGTCTGACTCTGTCATGGCTGGGATTTATCCGTGCTTCCAGGAGAAGGGGCGCATGGAGCCCTGTGTGGACTCGGGGACCCTGGGGTGCTCCCCGACCCTGACCCGGACACCTCCAGCAGCTGCAGTGGTCAGTCTGTGGCCCCTCCCCAGAGCTGGGCCATCATCCACGTGTTCATTCTGGCCCTTTCTGGTCTCAAGAACTCACAGAACTAAGAAGATTAGGCCCAAAGACCACCTCTTGCACCTTGGGGCCATTTGCTGGGGGTCATGGAAGGCCCACAATGGGGAAGGAGCCCCCTGAAGTCATGCAGCACCCCCCTGGATGCAGACAGGAACAGAACCAGCCTGGCACCGCCCTCACACCCAGGCCCCCAGGCCTGGCCCCTGCAGCCACCTGCTGGGTCTCCTCAGTGCCCGGCCAAGCTGCAGACGGTCTCCTGCACCCCAGTGCTGGCTTCCCGCTACCAGGGCCGAGCCCACAGAATGGTGCCCTGCATTTCACTAAGGGCAGGAATGGTCCTGCCTCCCCTGCTCCCAGGCCCAGAGGTCACAATCCGATCTCTCCACTAGAGGGCGCACACGTAACAGCCACGGTTTCGCAAGCCCAGGGCCAGGACGGCCTGGGCGGCCTGGGCAGGCGGCAGGCGAGGAGGCAGGCGGAGCCCAGAAGGTTCTGATGTGATATATGTTGGCGGGAGGGGAGGAGAATTCTGAATTCCAACAGACTGTCTTCCTCTAGGCTCTATTCTCAAAATGTTCTGTTGACACCTGACCTGTCCTTCAAGGCCCAAGTCACATGCTTCCTCCTCCCCCAGGGAAGGTGTTCCTGCCCCACCTCCCCGGCTGACCACACACTCGCAGTCTGCCCCTCCGCTTGGGCACCACCCGTAACTGGCTCACGGGGATTCTGCACACGCCCCCTCGCTCTCGGCTGCTCCAGCACACGGCCACGCCCAGGGCGGGTGCCAGCACCCCGGGACAAGCAGGGAGAGTTCAGGGCAGAAGCCTCCTGGCCCTGCCCCCGCTGTGGGATGTTGGGCACATCCCCAACCCTCACCGGGTCCTGGTTTCCTCAACTACAGAGAAGAATCGGCCTGACCCGATGGTCTCTGAGTCCCTGTCCAGTTCTCTCATCAAGCGGACCATGAACCAAACTGCACAGAGGGTTCTGGCTTAATCTGCCACCA
>NW_011889227.1:496609-507453 GCF_000151845.1 Pteropus vampyrus | reverse complement strand
ATCTCTCCACTAGAGGGCGCACACGTAACAGCCACGGTTTCGCAAGCCCAGGGCCAGGACGGCCTGGGCGGCCTGGGCAGGCGGCAGGCGAGGAGGCAGGCGGAGCCCAGAAGGTTCTGATGTGATATATGTTGGCGGGAGGGGAGGAGAATTCTGAATTCCAACAGACTGTCTTCCTCTAGGCTCTATTCTCAAAATGTTCTGTTGACACCTGACCTGTCCTTCAAGGCCCAAGTCACATGCTTCCTCCTCCCCCAGGGAAGGTGTTCCTGCCCCACCTCCCCGGCTGACCACACACTCGCAGTCTGCCCCTCCGCTTGGGCACCACCCGTAACTGGCTCACGGGGATTCTGCACACACCCCCTCGCTCTCGGCTGCTCCAGCACACGGCCACGCCCAGGGCGGGTGCCAGCACCCCGGGACAAGCAGGGAGAATTCAGGGCAGAAGCCTCCTGGCCCTGCCCCCGCTGTGGGATGTTGGGCACATCCCCAACCCTCACCGGGTCCTGGTTTCCTCAACTACAGAGAAGAATCGGCCTGACCCGATGGTCTCTGAGTCCCTGTCCAGTTCTCTCATCAAGCGGACCATGAACCAAACTGCACAGAGGGTTCTGGCTTAATCTGCCACCACGGGGCAGGCAGGTGGGGGCCCTGTCCCTGGGGGCATCTGCAAAACTTTCCAAACAGGCTGTCGGGCTCCCAAGCCAAGGCCAGGGCAGCCCCACTCTGCAAGACATCAAGACATCAAGAGTGTACGCCGAACCCCACTTGCTCTCAAGAGGCACTTCCACCCCTACCCCACAGAAAACGCCGGTCCCCGATGGGAAAACAGGTTCCGTGAACACTTAGGTCGCTGGAGCTGGCACACACAGGAAGCCCGAAGGCGGCGTGCTGCTAGCTGGCTCGGCCACCCCACCGGCATCCTTGTGGGTAGCTACTTTTGGCCAGGCCCTGGACCAGGGACTGGGGGCCAGGGTGGACGAAACAGAAGTGGGGTCTGGCCCCCTGGTGCTCCATCGGCGACTGGGAAGAAATGCTGGGGTATGGGAGGGGCTGAGACTGGGAGTCTGGCCTCCAGCTCCAAGGGCCTCTAGGACTCACGTGGCTGCAACCACACAGCAGATTCCAGCACTGTGTGCCCAACGGGCACAGAGCCATCAGGGGCTGAGTATGCCCAGCCTCAGCCCCGCGGTAGCCAGGCCAATACAAAGCCTCGAGCACACACCCCCGTCTGGGAACCCCATTATCAGCATCCCTTAGAATGATATCTCTGTGGCTGAGGCAGTGATTAAATGCTGAGACAAATCTGTGGGTGCTAATTGACTCCAAAGGGGCGGGGAGAATCTCACACACTCCTTGGGCTATGGAGCCTTTGAGGTTTTTATTTGAGCTTTGCCGAGAAAGCTGAGAAAAACGCAGAAACCAGAACAGCGAGAGGGAGCCACAGCCCATCCCGCCGGCCCAAAGGTCTGAGCTGGCCGTGCCCGGCGGGGAGGCAGGGGGCGCGCGTCCAGAGCAGGCCGGCATGGCAGCTGCGGGGCCTGCGCACGCTCGCCAAGGCTGCTGCCCACAGGTGACCCCCAAGGTGATTTGTAGCAAGGTCCGAGCGGCAGCCCTGGCCTCGGGTCACCTGGGGATGGGCGCGGGGCACTGTGCCCGGCCACGAGGAAGAGAGGCCGACCCCCTTCCTGAGACCGGCCAGGGAGCCGGGGTGGGAGTTTGTTTAAACACCAGGGAAGTAAACAGTTTAGAAACTTCACAGTTTGGCCAAACAGTTTTCCTTGGGGTTCTTTAAACAAATAGGCCGCCTCAGCGCTGCCCTGGGGCCTCGTCCGTGGGCTCCTGACCGCGCCCCTTCCTCTCCCCACGCACACTCAGGACAGAAGGGCAGTGACTCTGACTCGGTGTCAAGCGCGGGGCACAGGGCTCAGGGCACGGGGCGCAGGTCAGGGCCGGGCCTTCCTGGCAGAGGATGCTTTTTTCAACCCTGAAAAAAGCAGATCTGAGGGGTGGCCTGATGTCATGGACCTGGCCAGTCCAACATCCTCCCTCCCTGCCTCAGCTGTCCAGACCAAGCCACACTCCGTCACAGATGCGGTCCCTGTGCCAGGCCGGGGATCACACAGGGGAGGCAGGACCCAGAGAAGGCAGCTGTGGCACATTGCCACAAACTGGGGGGCAGAACCCAGTAGAAACTGGTTCTCTCACTTTCTCGAGGCTGGAAGTCAAAGGTTAAGGAGCTGGCTAGGGGACGGCCCTTCCTGCATCTTCCAGCTGCTGATGGCTGCTGGCCACCCTCAACGTGCCTCGGCTTATGGCTGCTTATGACTCCAGTTTCTGCCTGTCTTTACACGGCCATATCATCCCGAGTGTCTGTGCCTAAACGTCTCTCTTACGAGGCCACCGGTCATTGGATTTAGAGCCAGCATAATTCAGTATGACCTCATCGTAACTTGGTTACATCTGCCAAGACCCTCTGTCCGAGTTAGGTCCCATTTGCAGGTTCCGGGGGGTTGAAACTCCAATACGTTGTTTGGGGGGATATAATTCAACCCACAACAGGCGGGGAGCAAAGGGTGAAAGGAGAGGTCCCACTGAAGGGCAGGCAGGTGCGGGGAGGGAGCCCGGGCAGAAGGCATGGCATGGAAGCTGGAGAGCGTTGGGCTGTCTGCAGGTGGGGCGCACAGGAGTGGGGCTGACCTATCGACGCCTCCCACTGGGCCTGATCTGGGCTCAGAGACTGAGTGGCCACCTCGCGTTTGAGCCGCCCCGTAGGCGGCAGGCAGCTCTTCCTTGAGTACCTTCTGCATGCAGGATGCCAGGGCGATCGGGGCCCACCCCCGTCTGCAAGGAAGCCGGGGCACACGGCATGCTGTGTGTACAGCAGGGGCCCATCGCAGGACAAACACGCTACCCTGGAACAAAAGCCTGGCAGGAAACCATGTGGGTGTCTGCAGGCGTTATCTCTGGCCGCTCCCCGGTCCCCTGCTCGTCCCCAGCAGGCGTCTGCATACTTTTTTCTGGGAAGTGCCAGGCGGTGCACAGCCTGGGCTTTGCGAGAACCTCGACCGTCTCTGTTGCTATAGCTCGACTCTGCCGCGTGTGACGCGTAAGCAGACGATGACGCGTAAGCAGATGCACGCGCACAAAACTTCACGTTTGGACGCCGAAGTGTAAATTTCCTCTCTTTCCCCAGGTCGCAAAAGTCTGCTTGTGACTTTCTCTGCAACCACGTAAAAATGTAAAAACCATCCTTAGCTCACGGGCTGCACAGAAACAGGCAGCGAGCCGTTTGGCCCATGCGCAGTCGCGAACCCTCACGGGAGAAGCACGTGTGACTTTCACAGCATTAGAAAGTGAATCCTGATCATGGGAGGCACTGTGTACAGAGGGAGGAGGAACTCAGCCCAACTCCTGGTCCTCCCCCCTGGATCTTCCTATAAACCTATAAAACTGCTCTTGAAAATAGTCTGCTAACTTTTTAAGTGAAAAGGCATATAAATCAGCAAGAAAAACACTCAAACCTCGGCAATAAACAGGCAAAGACCACAAACACAAGTGAACAGAAGACACAACACAGTAAATAAACATGTGACATGGGTACCTTCGAGGTAATGTGCAAAGAGAAGCCAGCCCATCGCTCCCAACTCAGGGGAGGTGGAGGGGGAGGCAGTTAATACTCTGTGTGGGTGCAGCATGTCCCTGACTCCCAGGGGACTGAAACCAAGGCACACTTCCTGGATGGCAATGTGGCTCAGGCACCCTCTGACCCAGCAACTTCCCCTCCCCGAGAACCTGGCCCGAAGCAGCGGCTAGAAATGCACACGGATTCCTGGTCACAGAGAGTCACCATCGCGTCACGAAAACCGGCAAAACCCAAACCGAAGAACCTGTAAACAACCTCAATGTCCCACGACACTGAACACCACGGAAGGGCAGGCGCCGGGAGAGGCTGGCGTGGGAAACGCTCCGGAAACCATCCCCGGGAACAGCCAGACATGGCGCCGCACACGAGACACGACAGGTTGTGCAGACCCACGCTCGACGCTCGGATGCGCAGAGCAAAGGCGGACCAGAAGCGCGGCGGATCGCCGGCGGCAGCGACTGCTGGGTGCCACGGCTATGGGTGGCTTTTATTTTCTCCATTATTTTTTACGATGTTTTCCTCTGCACGGTGAAAACAAATGTCACTTTATAACGAGGAGGAAACAAAAAACAAAAAAACACAAGACTTGAAAACATGAGTTTATCAGCTTAGAGGATCTTGAGGTCCAGATGGGGAGGCGGGTCTGGACTTTGGGGACGGGGCTTTCTCACTGGGCGACCCAGGGAATGAACGACCCGGCGTGCTGTGAAGCCGCTGCTCGGGGGGGACCCGATTATGTAGCCTCCGGGGTGGAAGCTGTGGGAGGGAGGAGCAGCAGAAGCGGGGCACAGGGCAGAAGGACATGCAGCCCTGACAGCGCGGGGGAAACCCTGCTGGCAGGTCGCCCGGGGAGGGGGACCCGAAGGTCCTCACAGATCATCTCTTCCACACGCCAATGTGGGAAAAGGGATTTTTTGCAATGAGCAAAATAACGCCCCATCCCAGGGTGTGGACCGACCACTTCAGCACAGACGAAAGAGGAAGGGCCCCCAAGCCCCCTACCCCATCACCCAGCAGACAGAGCAGACGTCATCACCGTACCCCGCGGAGCCAACTACAGCTCCAAGGTCGCAGCCCGCCGTGGGAAGGACGGCCCTGCCTCCAGCTCCAAGGTCTTCCTCAGCCCTGTCTCCCCTGGGCTGGCCCCGCAGAAGGCAGGGCCGACTTTGGCCACCTCTCAAGCCTGGAGCCAGGTCCCAACACGGGCCACTTGTCCAGTCCGCAGTTTCTAAGGTCATAAACAGCTTCGCAGCGGCAGGCGGCTGGCTTATTTTTGTTTTTTAGCAATTGATTAAGTTTCTCCACTGCCCCCTGGGGTAAGTGGTTGGACAAACACTGAGACCACAGCCCAGCATCCTGGCCCAGGAAACCGCACAGAGTGACCACAGGGTCACAAGGCACAGAGGAAGTGGCCGGGCCGGGCACTGGCTCCACTGGAAACCTGAGGCCCGAGCAGCTGTCCACCCGCACGGCCCACCCCGGGCCTCCCAGCGAGCAGGCAGGAAGGCTGCAGACTCAGAGGCCCCCATTCCCACCAAACCGTGTCCCTGGGGGAGCAAGGAGGGGACGAGGGGAGGCCCCTTTTGGTGCAGTCACCAGAGTCGCTCCTGCTCCACCGACAAATGCTCCTGAGGGCGACTAACAAACCCTCCCAGCTCTTCTCCTGGGCCTGACGTGGGTCCCGTGGGAAGCCAGAATCCCTCCCTCTCTCTCTCCCTCCCAGAGGGGCTGGGGGGGGTGTGTCTGAATGGGAGGCCTGAGCAAACATCCGGTCAGGACCACTGAGAAGGGAGGGAAGCAAACAAGCCCCCTCGGTCGGAATCGGAGGTAAAGGGTGGAAAAAGACCCTGTGAGTCTCTCTCTGAGGATGAGCTGGCAGCCCCCGGCATCGACCCAGCTCATCCTGGGGTCTGGTCACCACCCCCAAGGCACATCGAACAGAAGGGGGCAGAGGCACAAGGGCATGGTCAGAGGGACCCAGACAGGGAATCTGCAGCCATCGCTTAGTCCAGAAAGGGCATGAAGGGCGTGTGACCCGCCAGGGCCGGATGGCTGTGGACTTTCTCTGGGCCCCACGAGCCCAGAACTTGACTCTGAAGCAAAGGGAGCCATCTGAGCTCCAGGGACATCTGGGGCCAAGCTCGAGCTGAGCTCAGGCTACAGGAGCAAGGGGGACAGAGAACAGGCTGGGGGGTGGAGGGGAGGCAGGACCCGTGTCAGCGGTGGCCACAGAGGACACAGGACATCCACACGGAGCTGGCCGCAACCAGAGGCGCCGTCCAGACTTGCCCCACAGCCCCAGAGGGCAGTCCGCTCTTTCTAAGAACATGGCACGCTCCTCTCCCCTTTTATTCGATTTAAAAGTTAGTCTTCAGGCTGAGGCACAAAGGGGCACATGCTGTGTGGTTCTATTTCTATGACGTTCTGCAACAGGCAAGACTAATCCTTGGTGACAGAGTCAGGGCCGGGCGTCTGCCACAGGCGGGCAGGGGTGGGGAGGGTTTTCAGGTCGTAGAAGCTAGAAAGCGTCCGTACCAGGACTACCGTGCCGGTTACACACGTTCGTACGACTGTCAGGCTCACCAAAACGTCCACTTAGAACCTGTGCACTTTATCGTCTGCAAGTTATACCTCGATGTCCGAGAAGAAAAAAGAAAAAGTTACTGCTCGGGCTTGTCACACCATTTCCTGGGGCTGTGCAATCTGATTTTCTTGCTCTTAAACGTTCACGGTCCACGGCTGAGAACAGCAGCTGCCTTCTGTTTGCAGAGTCGACGCCAATCACAGCCCAGGCGGCGGCCTGGGCCACAAGGGCCTCCTTTCTTTTCCCTTTGACCTACTTCCCTGATAAGTGACAGGACAGCCAGACTGGGAACAAACGCACCCCTTATTCCTCGGCCCGGAGCCTCGGCTAATCCGCCCGGACAGACGGGTGGATGTGAGCGGCTTTAAGACGTCGCCCAGTTGTCAGTCTGCCCGTCAGGCCCGACAGCGCCGCCTCTGCTCCCCGCCGCCGCCTCCGCCGGCCACATCCTCGCCATCGTTTTGTTTCCCGACCCTGTGAACATCTGTTAAAACTACTTCTTGGCGAGGTGTGGCAGGCAGACCCGTAAATCACGATGTCCGAGCCTCCCGCCGCCCTGACGGCGGCCTCATCTGGAAAGGCCTGGGTGGGGGACAGGGAACCGCCCCAGCAGAGCTTGGCCACCCCGGGCGGCGAAGCCTCGTGGCCTGGACACCCCCATGAGCCACCTGCCCAGGTCGGTCAGGCCCCACGCAGGGGGGCGCGCAGCCCGGGAGCCCCAGTGATGAGGAATGTCAAAGACAACAGGGGGACACGTCCCACTAAGAGCCGCCCACAGAGAGAGCTGGAGCGAGGGAAGCAGCAGGCTCCTTGGACAGTGGTGGCGACTCCCAAATAAGGCCCCGCTACTGCTGTTTTTAGCCCATTCCACATAATTGGAAAAACATGGGGAAAACCAAAGCCAGCTGGGCGCCTCGGTGGGAGCGGCTGATGCCGGGGGCGGGGAGGCCGGCGGGCGCGTGGGAGTGTGGCCCGGCCAGGCAGGGCTCCTTGTGTGCTGGCTTCCCGGGGCGAGGGTCACTCAGCTCCCTGGTCCCACAGGGACCCACAACTCGTCCCCCAGCCTGGCCTCCCCGAGCCCCTGGCAGAGCTGGGCCCAGGAGGGGGCCACTTGTTGTGACTTCCTTCCTAGTTTCAAAACCTACAAGACCTTCTCCAAGGCCACTTCAGGAGGGGCTGGGGTACCTGAGACACTGCACCCCCAAGCCCAAAGGGAGTCCTGAGTCTCACGTCCTGTCTGTGTGGAACCCACGCAAGCATCCCGGACAGCACCTGACCCCCCAGTCGTGGTAAGTGAGAGATACCCTGCTCTCCCCACTTTGTGGGCAAGGAAATGGCTCAGAGAGCTGACGTGATCACCCCCTTCCACTGGGCTGTGGCAGCAAGAGGCCCACCCCCATTTTATCTTCCCCTTCTGGGGGGACACTTACACTCCCCTGGGACACCACACCCCCCCAGCTGTTGGAGTCCAAACATCACCACCACCTCAGCCTCTTCCTTCGAGGAAGGCACCAACTCCCTACACAGGGCAGGCTTCCTTCCATTCATTCAAAATCAAGAAAAAATAGGATTCTCACAAGTCACAAAAAATGTCTTCATTTTCAACTGCATGAAGCAGATGCCTGGAGTGTGAGCCCCAGAAATCCGAAAGCCATGACTAAAACCATGGCTTTAAACTCTGAGCTGCTTCTGGCTGTGCTGGTGGCTCTGGATCCGCTGCCCATCGGGCCACTTTGGGTGTGTGTCACATGTAGATTCAGCCTCCACTGGATGTGACATAAGAGTCTGAGGAATTATGACACAGCCAGGCCCCTGCCCCCCATCCTAAATCTCCCCCAGGCCAACACCGGCCTTCACCCTACGGGACGAGGAGTCACACGCACAGCCCACCCTGGACACACACCTCCCCCCCTGCCCAGTGCCCACCCGGCCATGTGAGGAGGGTGCCACCCTTCACCTCTGCCCAGCCCCGCGTGGCACCTCTGTATCCACTTCTGATTCCAACTATTCGGAGAATTGCTCTCCTGAATCAAACCAGATTGCCTGCCTGGCTTCAAGTTCAAGATCAAATTCAAGCCCGCCTCCGACGTATCGGGCAGCCTTCTCCCAAGAACCTCACGAATCAGATACTATTATCATCCCTTTTGACGGGGGAGGAAAGCGAAACACAGAAAGGCTGAGTCGTTTGCCAAGAGCGCACAGCCAGAATACTGAGCTAGGGCACCGTGAACAAGGACTGGACGCAGAGAGCCATCACACAGCTGAAGATGAGGGGCTTAAAATTCGGGGTTTGCCTGCAGCTGAATTTCTTCACCGCCACCACAGCCGTGTTAGCGATCCTGAATGTCGCTTCTGCCACCCCCCACTTCCGAAAGAGCGGAAGCTGCCCCGGCACAGCCCCGTTCTCCACCTCCACCCTCCAACCCGCGGCCGCCTCCTGGCCCTCACCACGTGGTCTCTGTTCTCCGCCCGCCTGGGACGCCGACTTCGCCGGTTCCACGCCAAGAGGAGATCCCCGAGTGACCCCAGGGCCTCCTCTGCCAGCGCCTGAATCCCATCCTCCCAGCAGGCCCCCCGACTTCAGGAGACTCCCCTCGCTATCTCTGGGCGGTTTGCACAGTCGGCACCCTGCCCGTGGTTAGCGCTCAAAATCCACATGCCGCGTAGAGTTACGTCCACCGGATTCAAAGCGGCTGACGCACGGACGCCGGCAGCCCGGACGGGCGGCACGAAAATAAAGCAGCGACCACGCTCAGGTGACACAGGATTGCGGCCTTTTCATCAAACCCTTTCCTTTAACGAGATCTTTTGTGGCAAAGAATCAGCAGGGGAGGGCGGGAGGCACAGCCCACAGCCCAGCCTGCAGGCCCGGCGGGAGCCTCGTGACACCCGAAGCCCTCGGCCGCTCCGTCCCGTCTCTGACTTGCTGCTTCGGTCCCCTAAACAGACCGAAAGTCCTTCGAGGACAGAATCTCACTCAGCCCGGGTGCCTCTAAATGAAAGAATATGGAGATATTTTAGAACCACCTAGAATTTCTAGAAAGCCTTCTAGGCGAAATGCCTCTGAGAAGCTTCTGGGTTTCTTCCTCAACGCAGACTAAAACTTATGGAAAACTCCGTGTCCCCTTTCCCGCTCCAGCTGCCCGCAGCACTTCGACTTCACAGGTCTAAGGCAGGGAGCGGCAGCAGCCCCCGCAGCCCCCAGAACCAGCCAGTCCTGAGTGGGAACCCTTCCTATAAAAACACAGAACCCAGCGGTCACATTCTCATGCAAAGCAAGAAACCTTCACATCCCTCGTCCCCGCAGGAGCTTGTCCCTCCTTTTGATGGAATACTCAGGGCAGGACATCTGTAGCGAAGCAGAAAGAGGTCCCCGAGCTGCCTCTGTGCAGCTGCCCCCACTCAGGCTGGCCCCCCAGAACGGCAAGAAAAATGTGTTTCTTCTGTGCACTCGGCATTCTCCAGCTGAGTTATTTGTTAAGTGTATCCTCTTAGTGGTGGTGGTGGGGGGGATGAAACCAGTTCATACAAGACCAGGGAACGTAGCCCAGAACCCCTGAACCCTGTGGGAATCTGCTGGCTTGCGGTCTCAGCTGAAGGCGGCCAGGTGCTATGGATCACTGTACCCCCCCATCCCACCCCCAGCTTCCAGCAGGAAGGACAGGATTTGCTGCTAATCCAGCGGTCCCACCACGGAGCTTCCAGCAGCCCCCCCCTCATGCCACCTCCTCCAGGAAGCCCTCCCACTCCAGGCTGCCTCCTCTACTCTGCCGTGCCCTCACCCCCAGCAGAAGAGGGAACCCCAGAACCGCTCATGTAACGCCGCCAAAGGGCTCAACCACGGGCACAGGGGGAAACGTTTCTCAGGGCTCAGACAGTCCAGCTATTGGGCCACGGGGAACCAGAAACGAGGCGGGGGTCCAGGAGAGCCCCCAGCCCCGGCCTCCTCTGGCTGGAAATCAGCCCTCCCCCAGCGGAGGGTGGCGGGGGAGAGCTCTTGGACCACGGAGGCAAACCTAGGCCTCCAGCGGACCTGCCCCAGCTTCCTGGGGCCTGACGAGACGAGAGGCCAACAGCACGAACGGCCACAGCCGCCATGTCCAGTGCACCTACGACGAACACGCTGGCCACTCTGCACAGAGCTTTCCATTCCTGTCAACGCAAGCGGCCCCCACAGCTTCCCTGCAGGGGGGCAGCCTGTGACCCTACCTCACAGGTGAGGAAGGGAGGCACGCAGTGACAAGGCCCCAGGCACCGTCCACCCCCAGATGGCCAACAGCCCTTTTCAGCCCAGGGTGGCCTGGGCACATCCTTTCTGAAACTCCAGGCTTCTCCAGCTGTGTGACTTCACTGGGCCGTGACTCCAGGATTCTATTAGGGTCCACACCCCATTTTTGCCCAAACCCCAATGCGTGAGAGGGCCCCACAGGGCCCCTTAACAAAGGCGACAGGCACAAGTGCCCCTTTGGGGCAAAATGCCCGACAGGCACTTCTGCACAATGGGGGGTTGTGTCCATCCTCCCCTCCTTCCCCAAATGTCCACGTGCAGCTTGGCTCAGGACACCCCAAGTGAGCAGAGATGGTGACCACACCTGCATCCAGCCACACCCCACA
>NW_011889227.1:490330-496559 GCF_000151845.1 Pteropus vampyrus | reverse complement strand
GGCACAGGGGGAAACGTTTCTCAGGGCTCAGACAGTCCAGCTATTGGGCCACGGGGAACCAGAAACGAGGCGGGGGTCCAGGAGAGCCCCCAGCCCCGGCCTCCTCTGGCTGGAAATCAGCCCTCTCCCAGCGGAGGGTGGCGGGGGAGAGCTCTTGGACCACGGAGGCAAACCTAGGCCTCCAGCGGACCTGCCCCAGCTTCCTGGGGCCTGACGAGACGAGAGGCCAACAGCACGAACGGCCACAGCCGCCATGTCCAGTGCACCTACGACGAACACGCCGGCCACTCTGCACAGAGCTTTCCATTCCTGTCAACGCAAGCGGCCCCCACAGCTTCCCTGCAGGGGGGCAGCCTGTGACTCTACCTCACAGGTGAGGGAGGGAGGCACGCAGTGACAAGGCCCCAGGCACCGCCCACCCCCAGATGGCCAACAGCCCTTTTCAGCCCAGGGTGGCCTGGGCACATCCTTTCTGAAACTCCAGGCTTCTCCAGCTGTGTGACTTCACTGGGCCGTGACTCCAGGATTCTATTAGGGTCCACACCCCATTTTTGCCCAAACCCCAATGCGTGAGAGGGCCCCACAGGGCCCCTTAACAAAGGCGACAGGCACAAGTGCCCCTTTGGGGCAAAATGCCCGACAGGCACTTCTGCACAATGGGGGGTTGTATCCATCCTCCCCTCCTTCCCCAAATGTCCACGTGCAGCTTGGCTCAGGACACCCCAAGTGAGCAGAGATGGTGACCACACCTGCATCTAGCCACACCCCACACTCTCCCAGAGCAGACGTCACAAACCCATTCAACACAGGGCTCAGCCGGGCACCACCGTTTATGGTGGCAACAGACACCTGGTCCAGATCCCTCCTAGTCCAAGGCCAGGCCCAAGCCAGCTCCCTCCTGGCAGCAAACACAGAGAACAGAAACACCCAACGGGGGAAGGTGGCTCGAAGGTACGTCCACTTGATAAAACGCTCCGCAGGCACCACAGCCGGTGTCCACTTGATAAAACACTCCGCAGGCACCACAGCTGGTGCTTTGAAGCGTGCATGCAAATCGCAAATGCTCCTGCCACGATGCCGGGTGAAATGCACAGACAGACATGGAAAAACGGCAGACACCGAAATAGCAAGAGACCGCCCCGATTTCCCTTCGGTTTGTCTCCAGCACCCCAAGCGGGACTGGCTACGTCCTTCGCAGAAACCACTGCCAAGCAAAAAGGTGGAGGCCCTTCGAAAATAAGTCAACGGTTCAAGTCAGCGACCGTGGAGCTCTCCCCGGTGGAGCTTTTGAAGCCGGGGTACCCCCTTCTCCAGGGAGGGGCAGGGGTACCCTGCAAGCTCCAGAAGGGAGTCCAGGGCCAGCCCACAGCATGTTAGCGCTCAGACCACCTGCCTCCGAGCCACAGGCGGCAGCAAACCCAGGCCTGTGGGAGCCAGGAGGTTCTACCTTCCAGAACCCGCTCTGCCGCCTGCCGGGGGGACCCCAGACAGACGGCCTACTTCGGTTTTCTCATCTGTAAGGTAAGAGCATTAATCCAACCTGGTCGAGCTGCTCCTCGCCCCTGGTGTCTACCATCCACCCTGAACCCACTCGGTCTGAACCCGTGGTACCGCGGAACCGCTCGAGGCCACACGCCCGGCCCTCCTGCTTCTCCCCCTGTCACCTTCAAGGCCAACACGAATGGTGAACAGCAGAGGACCCAGAAGGGACATGGAGCCGGGCTCCCGGCACACTCTCCTTTCTAACGCTTAATAATGAGCCACCTCACTGGTGTTGGGTCACCCACATGTTCCAGCCCAAGTGCAGTGAGCCCCAGGAGACAGGGCTCCTGTCTGTGCTGCTCGCTGCGGGACCCCCGTGCCCGGGAACAGTCCCTGGCACACAGTAGGGCTCGATAAACACTGCCGAGTGAGTGAATGAGGTGCCTGCCCTTCCAGTGGTTTCTAAGGCAAGCTCTGAATAGCCAAGGACTCGCTCTAAAACATCCCTGAGGACTGGGCCAGCCTCGCCCCGGTCCCAATGGAGGCATGTTCCCTTAATGGCTTCCCCATGAGCACAGACCCCTCACGGTCACTTGGGAAGGTAAGAAACAGGCTCTCTGGTGTGGCGGCCAAGTCTTCACAGAAGCAGAAGCCCTGCCAGGGAGCAGAAGAGACCCCAGCCCTGGCACGAGCACAGGCCCACCCACAGCCCCTGGCCGGCCGACAGCAGAGGGACCAGGAAACCGCCCTGGGTCGAGACCTAGGTCAGGTGACAGACCGGCAGCCGTCAGCAAAGGAGACAAAAGTGCCTCCAATGGGCTACTCACCTCAGACCCTGCCCCAAAGAACCCCCACCGTGGGGCCCATGGCACAAGCCAGCCCACCCAGGAAGCCCCCTGCCCTCCCTCCAATATCCCCAAGTGGGACTGGGCCCAGGGGCAGCTACTGCCTGACCTCTCTCTCTCATCCCCTCGCTGGCCAGGCCCGAGTCCGTCTCAGTCCCGCCCAGCTGTGCGGGCCCCGGGCACCCCTGGGGACAGGCCGAGTCCCAGACTCGCACCACTTCTGCAAGAGCACACCTGAACCTGACACCTGGAAATTCAGAGGCTCAGACACCACCACAGAGGTGGTGAGTCCTTGAAGTGCCAAGTGCCTGAAAATTAAGGAGGAGAATTAAAAGATGGTAAAATACCCAAAGAGAGAAAGAAAAAAAAAAAAAAAGGTGTGTGGGGGAGGGGAAACAATGGACTCAAAGACTGCGTTCTCCAGTTACATGACCTCGGGGGGTCGGGGGTCGGGGGTCGTCCCGGCATGAAGACCCACAGGATGGGCCGGGCAGAGCCCCCTCCCGCCAGGCAGCCCCGCCGGCGCCCCGTCTCACCTGCCTTGCACGTCTTGCCGTTGTCCTGGAGCTGCACGCCCGTGGGGCAGGCGCACGTGTAGAAAGGCTCCCTCGGGGACAGCAGGCACAGGTGGGAGCAGCCTCCGTTGTCTTCCTCGCACTGCGTGTGGACTGGGAAGCGGGGCGGGGTGAGAGAAAGTTCCAGAGCAGGGCCCTCGAAGCCCCGCACCCGTTTCCAAACAAGCGGCACCCCACGTGCTCTTCCCCCCGGAGCCCCAGCTTGTCCCTCTGCTCACATGCCATCCTCACGCGGCACCCCAACCCACCTCGTCAGATGGGCTGCAATCTTCCCAGTTTCTCCCAGCCGCCCTCACGGCCCAGGTGTGGGCGTACTCCCGCACTGTCCCCAGGCCCCGACCTCCCACAGGTAGCCCTCATCTCCTTCAGGGCCCCTCAAAGGGCACCTCCTCCACGGAGGTCGCCCTCAGCTTTCTCTGGTGGCATCTCAGGACCCGCCCACGCGGTAATGACAGGTGACTCGCGACGGCAGGCTCCTGGAGCAGAGGCCCATTTTATCTTTGTGACATGCTTGGGCCCTACAGGCTCTGCACGAATGCTTGGTGGCCATGCCTGTCACCGGGCTGAGCCCCGCCGTGCCGATGACAACGCTTTTCCCGAGCCCTTCCACAATGAATACACCACTGCACTGAACAAACACTTCCGGTGTCTCACTCCGCCCATGGCTCAGTGGGGTGCAGACCCCCTGAAACGCAGAGTACCGACCCCACGGGTTAGGCGAAGCAGACTTGCTGGTGGGGCCTCTCCCCTCCCTGTCACCGCCTTGGGCGTGGCTAGATACCCCTGCCCCGGTCCTCATGGGAGCAGGCGAGCCCGGGGCCCTGGTCCCCTGTCACAGGAGCCCTGAGTCTGCGGTTTCCAGACTTCCTCCATCAGGAACCCCTGCCGTGACCCTAACGAGAACCCCAAACGGAGACCCTCGACTGGGTGCAGACTTTTCATTGGTAATTATGTAACTTCCACTGGGCCTTGAAAGTGGGGCCACCAGCCTTGGGGATCTCTCTGCCACCTCCGGGGATGCTGGGGCAGGGCCCACCTCAGGCAGCCCCCGCACTGCTGGGCAGAGGGGCCGCTCCCTGCCTCACCCAGTCCAGCCCAGCCCAGTCCAGCCCAGCCCAGCCCAGCCCGCCCCTGCCCTCCGCACACACCTCCCACAGGGAGGACGCCGCCCCCGCCGTGACTCACAGTACGGCTGCCGCTCCGGGCTGAGCACTTGAATGTCCATGGGCGAGTAGAGAGCACCGAGAATCTCCCTCCGCTTCTCCCCCGTCCTCTTGTTACAGGCGTGAATGGAGCGGGTCTGCCAGTCGGTCCAGTACAGAGTGTCCCCAGAGAGCGTCAGGGCAAAGGGGTGCGTCAGGCTGCCCTCCACCACCTTCTGCCTGCAGGTGCCGAAGGGGAGGGAGAAGCCATCAGGGCCCCCACGGGCCCTCAGCGCCCAGCTTTCGAAGCTTCCACCGTAGCTGTGATGGGGCGGAGCAAGACCTGTGACCCTAGACCCAGCGGGCCTCCCGCCTCCCTGTCAGTGACACCCCCCCACCCCCCCCACACACACATCCAGCTGCTCCCCGTCCAACCTCTGTGAGGAACACTGGCTGCTGGCAAAGTGCCCCAGACAGAAGACGGAAGGAAGAAAAGTGGCAAGGAGGGAGCCACCCCTGGCGACGGCAGCTGACCAGAAGCACACCTGTCCTGCCCCGATGCTTTAACGACTCAATCCAGGTCAGACCAGATGCACCTGCTCATCCCTGTGATGCCAGCCATTTATAATTTCAGAGTCAATTAAACTTGAGATCAACACAGAAAAAAGATTTTCTCTTCTACGTACTTCCGACGCCCAACAAACCTGAGCAGCTAGTCTCACACGTGACAACCTTCTTAATGACCCTCCCCCAATCACGACAGGTAGGCTCCCTGAGGGCGGGGGCTGCCGGGGGGTCGTCCCCACGCCCTGGGACCACATCTAGGAGAGAGAAACGCTCAAAAGGTGTCACCCAACCAAACGCTCATGCTCTTTCTTGATCGTACCTCCCATAACCTCTTATTTTATCGATGTCAGTGTTTTTTAAAAAATGTATCGAGGTGAAATTCACATGGCACAAAATCAGGCATTTCAAAGTGAATGATCCAGGGCTACGTAGCACATTCACGACACTGGGTCACCACCTCTATCCAGTTCCCAAACATTTCCGTCACCCCATAGGACAACCCCGACCTGTTTAGCAGTTACTCCCCATCCTGTCACCCCCTGGAAACCAACACTCTGCTCTCAGGATGTGCTTATTCTGGACATTCTGTATAAATGGAATCCCGTGATATGTGATCTTCATGACTGGTTCCTTTCACTTAGCAGAATGTCCTCAAGGTTCATACGTGAAGCATGTGTCAATGCTTCTTCCTTTTTATGGCTGAAGAATATTCCTTTGCATAAAGAAAGCACATTTTGCTTATCCATCCATCATTTGTCCATTAGTGCAGCGGTCCCCAACCTTTTGGGCACCAGGGACTGGGGCTCCTATGAGAATCTAATGCCTGAGGATCTGAGGCAGAGCTGAGGCGGTGATGCTGGCGCTGGGGGCGGCTGCAGATACAGATGAAGCCTCACTTGCTCGCTTGCTAGCCTGCCACTCGCCTCCTGCTGTGCGGCCCTGTTCCCGTCAGGCCACAACCAGTACCAATCCATGGCCCTGGGATTAGGAACCCTTGCTAGTGGACACTTTGGTTATTTCTGCCTTCTGATTACTGTGGACAGTGCAGCTACGGACATTCGTAGACAAGTATTTATTTCAATACTGATTTTTAATTCTTTTAGGTATATACCTAGGAGTGGACTTGCTGGATCATATGTTAATTCAATGTTTACACTTAGAGGACCCTCCAAACTTTCTGATGATGTTGACAGTTTTCCATCAGAGAAGCCAGAGACCCATCATTTCTTGGGCTGCTCTACCTCCCCAAGGCCTGCCTCAGCCAGAGGTGCCATGAGAAGCTAGAGCCAGGCCTCAGTGTATCCCATCCACCCTCGCCCCTCCTCTCAGGATGCCCCCTCCCCTCTGGGTGCAGCTCCAGCCACATCCCCTCTGCCTCCTGTCAGATCCAAGAGCTCCTGGCACACCAGCCTTCACTGTGTCCAAGCTCTGTGCCTGGAGCTTACGTGCACGACCACATCAGACCCTGCGAATACCTCTAGAAAGTACAATTACTACCCCAACTCACATGTAAGACCCCGAGGCTCAGAGCAATGAAGTGACCCAGCCATGGTCACAGCTGAGAGGAAGCTGGGCAGGCCCAGCTGGCTCCAGCACGTGCTCTCTTTACCGGGAGACC
>NW_011889227.1:485428-489781 GCF_000151845.1 Pteropus vampyrus | reverse complement strand
CACCACCACCATCACCACCACCGTCCCCGTCATCACCATTACACCACCATCACCACCACCGACATCACCAACATTACCACCACCATCACCATCACCACCACTGTCGTCACCGTCACCACCACCATCACCACCACCGTCACCACCACCGTCGTCACCGTCACCACCACCATCACCACCACCGCCACCACCACCGTCATCACCACCGTCGTCACCGTCACCACCACCATCACCACCATCATCACCACCATCGACATCACCATCACCACCACCATCATCACCGTCACCACCACCATCACCGTCATCACCACCACCATCACCACCGTCACCACCACCATCACCACCACCATCATCACCACCATCGTCACCATCACCACCATCACCGTCACCACCACCGTCACCACCACCATCGTCACCGTCACCACCACCATCACCACCATCGTCACCGTCACCACCACCATCACCACCACTGTCATCACTGTCACCGTCACCACCACCATTACTACCCCCACCATTATCACACTTTAAATGCCAGCATCATCCTCATTGTCCCTTATCACGATCCCTCAAGCAGGGCATCCCCGCCTGCAGACTTTGCAGCCTCTCACCCACCCTTCATAACTGCCAGGATCACTGAGCTGCCCAAAGACCACGTTGCCCAGGCTGGTGCACTTTGTAAATCTCAAACCAGGCCCAGGCCAGTCTATGTTCACAAGGACAATGGGGCAGAATGTTTCAAACCAGGCTTCATGGCTCAGCTGTCCAGGAGGAGCTGAGGCCTCATGCCAAGAGCCATGAGACTCAGGTTGGAAGTGGATCCTCCGGCCTCAACCAAGCCTTCGGATGACCACAGCCCCAGCCCGGAGCCCGACTGTAACCTCAGGACACCCTGAGCCAGAACCACCCAGCTAAGCCTAATACCTAATACCTGACACCGAAAAAATCATTTGCTGTTTTAGGCTGCCAAGTTTGGGGGTGTTTGTTATATAACCATAGATAACTAATACACAAGGCTGGACAGAAAGTGGCAAACCTGCCAATGTCCTCAAGCCTATTTGAGTTGGCATCTGCCTGTGTTTGCAGAAATCGAGCCATCGAGTCCCCTCCATGCTGTGTCACCACAGCCCTCGGCAATGGCCCCCCAGACACACCTGCCTGGGCCAGGAGCTCCGCCAGCACAGGAATGGGGTCTGACCTCCTGGAGGATCCCCAAGACCTGGCACAGAGCCGGCAGGCAGTGTCCAGCCAATGAATAAACTGCCCTTCACCTGTACCTGGAGGGGACAGTCCTACATCTAAAGCACCATGAAGTAGGGGGACCGTTAAGCTAATCTGACCGGAAAGCTCCCAAAGCAATTACCCAAAGAAGAAAAGGATCCTTCGCATTCGTTCATTCATCCCACCCATTTTACTGAGCACCTACTACGCAGAAGGCCCTATGGCAAGCCTGGAGGAGGCAGGGGACCCCGAGGCCGACCCTGCCCCTGCCTTTGGAACGCTTACGTGAGTGGGGAGGAAAGGGGCGCAGCAGACCATTCACGACCGGTCAGACTCCTGGCCTGCACGTGCGCAATCCCTCATTTGCAATTCTGAAATCCAAAATTCTGAAAATCGAAGGAGTTTTATCACTCACTTAAGGGTAAATAAAACCTGTGCACGAATGCAGAGCGATTTACAGCCTTTTCGTTTTCACTTGGAACGAACGCTTGCATTTTGCTATAAAAACATTCTCGTAGTAGAAGGCAGGGGCCTCCCCTGACCTCGCCTGAGGTGCGGTGTTCGGTGAGGTGTGCGCTCTACCGCTGTTCTAAGTTCTGGAAAGTCCTGAATGCCTCAGGCCCCCCAGGGCTCGGATACAGGGCTACAGGCCCGAGATAAGAAGGATCACCCGCTAACGCCCAGCTCAGACTGGCCAAGGTCCTGGAGGCAGCCGGGGGGGCGGTGGGGAAGGTCGGAGCCCACAACCGACGGCCACTCACCGGAACGAGCCGTCCAGGTTGGCACGATGGATGAAGCTGAGCTTGGCATCGGCCCAGTAAAGCTTCTGCTCCTCCAGGTCGATGGTCAGCCCGTTGGGCCAGTAAATGTCCGAGTCCACAATGACTTTCCGGGTGCTGCCATCCATCCCTGCCCGCTCGATTCGGGGTGTCTCACCCCAGTCTGTCCAGTACATGTACCTAATGAGGACGGCAGAGGAGAGAAAGCTAAGCGGTCTGCTTTTGCTCTTGGCTCTTGTGTTCTGTCTCCACAAATGCAAACGGAAAACAGACACAGTGGATTTGCCTACGATTTCACCCATCAGAGATATTATGGCTTGTGATTCGTCTTCTAAGCTGTTAGTAATAATATATTAATTTTTAAACGAAGTTGAGTAATCAGAATATACTGGTTTCAACTTATTCTCAGCAATATATTCTGGGTATCACTTTTTTTTACTAAAAGAAATCTTTGCAAATATCCAAGTGTCACACCAACTAAAACACCAAATAAACAAACAGTGACTGAAAAAAAAAAATCCTTGTTGTTCTTTTAATGGTGATGTAGTATCATAAATTATTCAAGTAACTCTGCATAGACCCTTTGTTTCTGATTTTTTGCTACGATGAAAATGCTGGAAAGGAGCCTTTAAAAGACAATTGAAAATCTATAGGATGGAATAATATTCAGTGCTAAAAAGAAATGAGCTATTAAGCTTTAAAAAGCCATGGAGGAACCTTCACTGTTTATTATTATGTGAAAGAAGCCAGTCTGAAAAGACCATATACTGTATGATTCCAACCATATGACATTCTGGAAGAGGCAAAACTATGAAGACAGTAAAAAGATCGGGGGCTGCCAGGGCTGGAACGGGAGGCAGGGAGGAGCAGCTGGGGCAGAGGACTTTCAGGGCATGAAACTACTCCATCTGACACAAGGGTGGACACGTGACATTACGCTTTTGTCAAAACCCCACAGACTCCATGTGGACAGACGAGAACCTGTCGCTTCCCCTCGATTTTGCTGTGAACGTAAAACTGCTTTAAAAAACGAGGTCGATGTTAAAAACACCACCGTGTAGCGGGGTGGACGCTGCATTGATCACGGCAGTTACTCCGGGGGTATTTGTAGGGGACCTGGCTTTGCTCACCACATCCTCCAGCTTCCTGCGAGGGGCACCCCCTCACCCACCCATCCACGGGAAAGCCGCCTTCCTCATTAGACGTCCCCCCGAGCGAGCGGCAACAACATGCTGCAGCACGGGGCATCTGGGGCAACAGGTCTGGACCCCACCAGCACCTAGAGAATGTCTCCAGTTCTCCAGGCAAGT
Source organism: Pteropus vampyrus (assembly GCF_000151845.1). Lineage (NCBI taxonomy): Eukaryota > Metazoa > Chordata > Mammalia > Chiroptera > Pteropodidae > Pteropus > Pteropus vampyrus. The sequence continues at coordinate 486,477 of NW_011889227.1, read as the reverse complement.
GCCCACCTATTTTTCTACCCGGTGTCCCTCTGTAGAGAAGGGGGACGGTGCCGGATTTTTCTATGAGGAGCCTCTCTCCCACCTGGGGTCCATGAAGCTCCCCAGGTGCCATGGTTGCCCCAGTCCCCTCTGGCCAGCAGAAAAACCCCATCACCCTCAGCCTTAGCAGCTGCTTCAGAGACAGGTGTCTCATTCACACTGGGCCAACGGGAGTCAGCCTGGAACCCCGACTGGGAAGGCGGGGGCTCCTGGGTGCCACCTGTGCCAGGTGCAAGGGCCTGCCTGCCCGGGGACGTGAACCTAGATGGGGAGAGTGATGCCATGGGTCATCGTGCGCATCTGAGAATAGTGTTACTTCCCAGACGTCTGAGTCCGCGGGCCCACAGGCTCTTCTCTTCAAGCTGTTTCTAAGTCTAGTCGGGCCCCCTCATCGTTCTTGGTCCCCACTTCTGCAGAGGTAAAATCGCACCCTGTTTCGGCACACCCCGAGTGCCATCCGCCAAGGCCCAGTGTGGTCCCCAGGGACATGAGAAGGACAAGCCTAGCCTTGCCCTGGGGGGAGGTCTCTATCCAGCAGGAGACGGAAAAGGATGCACACAGCAACGACCCGCTCCCCATGGGAGTTCTGAGGCCACAGGAGCTGTGGGTACCCGAGGGCCCCGCCTCCATGGAGCCAGGCAGGCTCCCAGAGGGGTGTCATTTGTGAGGCAGTGCCATCGCCCCTTTCCTGTGATGAGACTGAGAACAAGCAGCCAGGGCTTCGTAGGAAATGTACCCTCCTCCTCACATGGCAGCGAGGGGCCAACTGCACCCAGCTGTTGTCGCCAAGCTCCCCAGCCAGACGGGACAGAGCACACGTCACACTGAACACCTTCCCAAGAAGCCCCTTTCGCTGTCCCCTTTGCGTCTCGTGAGAACTTGACGGACACAAAGAAGCAAGAATTCGTATTCCCAGGGGACAGAGGAGAAAACAGAGGCTCCGAAAGGCTGACCTGCCCCAGGTCACAAGCCAGCGGATGCTCCAGGAGCACAGGGTGGTTCTCCAGTGA
>NW_011889227.1:478978-484638 GCF_000151845.1 Pteropus vampyrus | reverse complement strand
AGGACAAGCCTAGCCTTGCCCTGGGGGGAGGTCTCTATCCAGCAGGAGACGGAAAAGGATGCACACAGCAACGACCCGCTCCCCATGGGAGTTCTGAGGCCACAGGAGCTGTGGGTACCCGAGGGCCCCGCCCCCATGGAGCCAGGCAGGCTCCCAGAGGGGTGTCATTTGTGAGGCAGTGCCATCGCCCCTTTCCTGTGATGAGACTGAGAACAAGCAGCCAGGGCTTCGTACGAAATGTACCCTCCTCCCCACATGGCAGCGAGGGGCCAACTGCACCCAGCTGTTGTCGCCAAGCTCCCCAGCCAGACGGGACAGAGCACACGTCACACTGAACACCTTCCCAAGAAGCTCCTTTCGCTGTCCCCTTTGCGTCTCGTGAGAACTTGACGGACACAAAGAAGCAAGAATTCGTATTCCCAGGGGACAGAGGAGAAAACAGAGGCTCCGAAAGGCTGACCTGCCCCAGGTCACAAGCCAGCGGATGCTCCAGGAGCACAGGGTGGTTCTCCAGTGATGGCCAGGGCCTGGCCATCACATGCCTCAGCCCTTTGCCAGCAAGGCCCGGGCTGGTGAACTCTTCCTGGCAGCCCAAGCCTCGCAGGTGCTGTCGGCCAGCTCGGCGGAGGCCCCCGCCAGCCTGGTGCAAACGCCTTTGTCTCCCCTCGCTCCCCCAGCCTGGAAAGAGTCCAGCCCTCCCACCGCCCCCTGAGAAGGTATCGGGAGAATAAATCTCAGAGCGAAGCCCTTACGGCCTCGCGGATGCTCTACGGCGGCCAGCGCGACAGGCCAGCAAATGCAAAGGCTCAGGACCTCCGCGAGCAACATAACTCAAATTCCTTCCCCCGAGTTTCATAACAGAGGCCGCTGGTTTCCTTAAATGGGGAATTTGCGAGCCACCCGGTTACCAGAGACGGGCTGGCGTGGACGTGCAAAGTCTTGAACGCTGCCACAGGCCCGGCCAAATTCCACGGAGGAACGTCAGCTTCCGAAGAAAAGCACCGCAGCCTGGGCTCTGCGCAGAGGCTGCGGTTGTGGCTGTGTTATTTTAGGGAAGGGCCACTCTGCATCCTGAAGAGGGGGCTGGGTTCCAGCCCAGCTTCGACTTGAGACCAGGAGCCACTGCAGCCCCTGGGGCGGCGGGGACGGGGGTGGGGGCGCAGGCACGGGCCGGGCCGGGCCTCCTCCCCTGTGCTAGGCTCAGGTACTCAGGGCCACCGGCTCCTCCCCAGGGCCTGCTCTGCCACCCCCGAGGACGTCTGTGCTTTGCCCCCTGCATTGCTAAAACGGCACCGAGTCCGGTCTCTGGGGTCCATAGGCCCTCCTGGCGGCGGGCTCCTGGTCACACACACACACCGAGGTGGATATCCAGACTGAGAACCTTTGTCCTAATGATGGCAGGTACCCACACATCTGAGGAAGGACCCCAGTGGGGGACGGTGTCACAGGAGGGCACGAGGAGATGGCAGGGGATCCAACGGGGCCAGGAGGAAGCAAAGCTGCTCCTTGCAACTTTGTGTCTGTGGCCAGGATGGAGGACAAAGCCCACTGTCCCTGCTCTCAGACAGCGGTCCTTCCCTCGGGACAGAGCTCAAGCTCATGCCGGGGGCCACTGCTCGGGCCAGGGTTTGGCCAGAGTGATGCCCATGGCTCTAACGGACTGGTCTGGAGCCCTCTCTCTGGGGCAACGGGTACCTAAGGGGACCGAGCAGCATCACAACCTCGATCACTTCACAGAGGACCGGAGGGGCCACAGCTCAGCATTCTCACCTGCACTCGACCTGCCGAGTGGGAGAGACGCCCGGCATTGCTGCGGCCTCATACATCAGACACAGGACTGGGCCAGGGGAAGGCGTGGGGAGAGGCTGGGGCCGCCACAGTCCTGCCCGGACATCAACACCAAAGTCACCTGGGTCAGCAAAGCCAGCCTGGACAGGAGCGTGAAGACTGCTCCCAACCAAGCTCCTCCCAACCTAGCACCAACCGCCTCACAACTGAGTAACAAGCACCTCCCAATCTAGCACCAAGTACTCCCAGCCAAGCTCCTCCTAACCAAGCACCAAGTACTTCACCAAGTACTAAGCAGTTGCCAACCTAGACCAAGTACTTTCCAACCTAGCACCAAGTACCTCTAAAACTAGTACTAAGCACCTCCCAACCTAGCACCTCCCAACCAAGCCCCGAGCACCTCACAACCTTGCTCCTCACAACTGAGTAACAGCACCTCTCAACCAAGCACCAAGCACTCCTAAGCTCCTCCCAACCAAGCGCCAAGTACTTCCCCACCAAGTACCTCTTGATCTAGCACCAAGCACCTCCCAACCGCGTACCAAGTTCCTCACGACCAGTGACAAGCGCCTCCCAACCGAACTGGCGAAAGGCCACAGGAAAGACAAAGGGGAAATCTGCGTGTGGACGGGGAGGCTGCATCTCGGGGTGGCGGGGGGGGGGGCCGTGTTCAGTGCAACGACAGCTAACGCTGATCGAGCCTGCTCCCCGTTCTCGACGCTCCCTGCACGACACAGCCACACGCCTGTGCAGACAGGGACACAGGCCGAGAGCAGCACTGTGCATCCTTATTGCTTGTCTTTCTCTCCAACCCACATACAGACGCCAGCACATCCCACTGCTTCTGCCTTCAAAATCGTTCCCAAATCTGGCCACGTCTCACCCCCGGCTTGCGACCTCCCTGGTCCAAGCCGCTACCCTCTATTGCTGCAACTCAGCTAGAGCCGCTAACGGACCTCCTGCTCCTGCCCCAGCCCTGGCCAGAGGGCTGGCCCCAGCTCAAGTCAGACCGGGCGACTCCTTCATGAAAACCCTGATCTGCCCCTCCCGCCCCACGCCATACTCCACCGCACCACGGCCCCTCCTACCCCAGGGCCTTTGCACTGGCTGCTCCCACTGCCTGGAATGCTCTTCCTTCTGCTCTGAAGTCACAGAGGCCTCCCCAGGCTCAGACCTACAATGGGAGGCCCCCTGCCCTCCGCCCTCAGGCCCTGCTTCCTCCCCGCCGTCACGTGCACCCCTCAGATACACTGTCCACTCAGTCTTCCCCCACCCCCCGTGCACTGGAGGGGCCTCGAGGCTGCTCCTGTCGCCTCTCCCGACACCGAGAGGTGCTCCCTCTTGGCCAAGGAGACTCAGCCACCCCTGCCACCACCTCCTGGGAGGGGACCAGCCACTCCAAGGGTCCTAGAGCCAAACTGTGACACGAGAGGTCTGAGACAGGGACGGTTCACCAGGCAGCTCAGAGACCGCCCTGGAAGGTCGGCCAGCCCCTGGGTGGGGCCTGCCGGGAAGCGGGGAGGCACTGCCCGACACGGACCCCGCCCCAGGACGCCGATGCTGGAGGTAGGGGTACCGCGTCACCGGCCTGATCTCAGTGAGCGGATGTGGGGCCATAAATTCCACCCCCATCCCCTGTGTGTGTGTGTGTGTGTGTGTATGTGCGTGTGCGCACGCGCGTACCACCCATGCACACACGTACATGTGCACACTCACATGCAGGCTCACGCCCTCCCAGCCTGTCACTCATGCTGTGTCACACCAACCAGCCAGCTCTGTCACCATCAGCAGCCAGCCCAGGAACTGCCGTCAATGCACTGAAGTAAGGAGGCTGGCTGGGCCACCACGGCGCCCTGGCCCGGCCTGGCCCCCGAGCTTCCAAACCCCGACCCCTGGGGCCTCGGGCTCCCCGGCCTGGCCTGCAGGCAGCGCAAACTATCACTAGCATGGCTCCTGGGGCTGGGGTCAAGGCCCGTCTCTGGGGTTTTCTAACTTGGACGATTCGAGTGTGTCCCACACAGCCGCCCTCACTGTCCTCATCCCCAAAGGCCCAGGCTGGTACTTCTCCAAGGGGTGTGGTGACATCCGATGTCATCATGCAGTGTTTGCAGAGGGCCTGAGGCCAAAAACGCTCTGTGTTTCTGTGCAAGTTTCAGAGAGCGTCTCTGACAGCGGAGCCCGGACACGCGGCGGGTCGGCACGGCCAGCGGGCAGTCGCCTGGCCCAGTGCGGCCCGGGTTGAGGGTGTCAGTCTCAGGCTGCAGGGGGAGGTGAGGGGTGACTGGGGAGGCAGCTCCCACTCGGAGAAGTCTGGAATGGGCCTGGTCTGGCTGGCCAGCGAAACTCGGCCGTCTCCCCACAATCCCCAACCCTGCATGCGTTCCCGCCACTATCGGACCCCGCCCGGAATGCGTGGCCAGAGCCCTGGGCCCTCTCGGGGTCCGGCGGGCCCAGATGGGGGAGCACAAAGCTGCCGGTATGGACCAGGGGAACGGACCCCAGAGAGCTCTCCCTCGGGACAAGGCGTTTCCCTTTGTCCACCACACCTGGCACCGGCAGTTAGAAAAGGGGTGTGAGGGGCAAACTCGGACCGTCCGAGCGCCCACAGCGCCTCGCTGCCGTCACACTCGCAGCAGAGAGCTCTGACGGTTCACACCCAGGGCCGGGCACGGCGGTGCCTCGGACGTGGCAGGCTTAGCAAAGGGACGCGACGGTGGGACATCACGGGGAGATGATGCGCAACAGCGAATTCTGAAAGGTCAACTCATGTTACGATTGCCGGATTCTCCCCGAAAAAGCAACCTGGACTCGAGTAAATTCCAGAGGGGACCGTGAGCACCACACCGCCAGCCCCGCCGGCGGGGAGAGGCAGCCGCCTTTACCCGTGAGCGGGGTCCAGGGCCACGGCCCGCGGCTGGTCCAGGTCTTGCCAGAACAGGACCTTCCGGGACGTTCCATTGAGGTTGGCCACCTCGATGCGATTGGTCTCCGAGTCGGTCCAGTACAGCTTCTTGCCCACCCAGTCGCAGGCGAGGCCGTCGGGAGACACCAGGCCGGAGATGACCACGCTCTGCACGGCCGCCCCGGTCTGGTTCAGGTAGGTCTGCTTGATGGCCTCCTCGCTCACGTCCGTCCAGTACACGGCTCCCTTGGAGAACTGGAAGTCCACCGCGGCCGCGTCCTCCAGGCCGCTGACCACGACCGTGGACTCCAGCTTGACTCCGCCGGCATCCACCAGCCGCACATCCCGGCGGTTGGCAAACAGCAGGAGTGGTGAGGCTGTGGGGACAGAAGCGACTCATGAGGACACACGGCCCGCCCGGCGCCCGCGCCCAAGGCCCCCAGCTCCCCCCTGACACCCCCTTCGGCGCTGCAGGGAAGATGCCAGGGCAGGCCCGAGCCCCTCAGAAGCTCTTTCGACGCGGCAAGCTGAAATCACCGCTGAGGGCCACCGTTTGTCCCACCCAGGCCTGGGGGACTCTGCCTGCCAGGCCACCACCTCCCACAAGGATGCCACGACCAGGCCACACTGGTCTTCTGAAGGCTGTGCAGAAGCCACGTCACCTTCATCGGCCTGATGCAGCGGAGGCGGACGTGAGGGCACAGCCGTGGCTATGAAGCCCCGGCGAGAGAGAGGATTCCCTCGCAATCCCCGGGCCACGCTCCACGCGCAGATCCCTTCCTGGCTGTGGCCTCAGTGTCCCTCTCTAGAAGGCCACCTCTCTGCTCAAACCCCTTCAACAGCGCCTGTGCTGCTCAGAGCGAGGCCAGGCTGCCAGGGCAAGCACCTGGCTCCAGTCCTGGCCCCCTCTGCAGGACAAGAAGACACATGCAGGGCTCGAGGGCAGGACCCTCTCCGGGGCTCCCCCACC
>NW_011889227.1:474122-478928 GCF_000151845.1 Pteropus vampyrus | reverse complement strand
ACAGCGCCTGTGCTGCTCAGAGCGAGGCCAGGCTGCCAGGGCAAGCACCTGGCTCCAGTCCTGGCCCCCTCTGCAGGACAAGAAGACACATGCAGGGCTCGAGGGCAGGACCCTCTCCGGGGCTCCCCCACCTCCACTGTCACTGTCCCCACCATCACCAGGTCAGGTCTATAATTCTCTGTGGCAAGAAAGGACCTTGTAAAAAATCAAGCAAAGGGATGTTACACGTACCCAGGGGGAAGGTGGCCACCAAATAACATCTGTCCCCAAAGGTCACCCCTCCTGCCCCAAGCAGGTGTAGACAGGTAACAGAGAACATGCTCCATCGCAGGCTAACAGCTCTCTGCAGTTCGCACACAGTGACCGCCACCTGGTGCCACGACCTCGTGGCTGTGCGTGGCAAGAAGCCCATTTTATAGAGGGCGAAGATAAGGCTCGGAGAGGAGCCCGCACAGCTAAGTTCAAGGTCCATGGGGCACCACAGGCCTTTCCACCCCGGAAGGCTCATTGTACGCTGGATGCGCAGGTGAATTCGGTTTGTAAGATGCACCCCTTTTCTGTGTATCTGTGCTTTGATAAACAATTCTAAAAGTTAAAATGACTTTCCTTGTTTTACCAGCTGCTCGCAAGACTCTCCCCCAATACACTGAGGGTCTCAGTGGACCTTGTACTCCGGGAAGGCCCACCTGACCATCTGAGCCACCCCACCCCCGCCCCAGGTCAGCACCCAGCAGCTGCTCATAAACGTCTCCTGAGGTGCCTGCATGTCCCCCACACCTGCAGCACCTCGACTTCAGGACAGTGAGTTACTTGTGCCCTGTGGGAGGTGAGAGGAGCTCAGAAGGGTGCTGGTCCTCACCCCCGCCAGGAACTCCAGGCCATGGAGCAGGAGCAACACCCACCACCTGAGGCCTGGCCGATGGTCCGGCAGCATCCGAGGGTCAGACGCCGGCCAGAGGCCGAGGGAGAAGGGGTTGGACCACAGAGGGTCCAAAATCTCCAGGGGGTAGATTGGTGAAGACCAGGGACAGGGGGCCTTCCCTGGGAAGAGTCGCGCGTGGGGTCTGGGAGCGGGTTCCCACTTGTCATCACCACGCTGCTCCCAGGGCGGGAGCAGGGCCCGGGCCCCCGAGGCTCTGTGCAGCGCAGTCCCCGGCGCGTCCCCCTCACGCGGCGAAGACGTGACCCGCCCGGCACGCTGAGGTGGAGTTTCAGGCTGTGGTTCCCAACCGTCTGGAGGTCACAAAGCCCATCCCGCCCACATGGTGCTGTCACCAAAACCCCACGATGTCCTCCTACCAGGGGACCAGCCCGAAAACCAACCCCATGCCAAGCAGGCCGGGACAGCGATGCTGACTCCTCTTTCGACTCTGAATCAGCATCTCTGGGCTACAACCGTGAACGGGACGGTCCCAGGAAGGAGCTGACTCCTCCGTTGCCACAGGTGTCCCAGGTGTGAGCATCAGCAGGTGGCCGGCCCCCAGACAAGGAGCCGCCAACCGGCTGCTCGCCAGCCAGGAGGGGAAGTGGCGGAGGGCGGTGCCGCAGGGGGCGAGTGGCCGGCCTGACCGCTGGCCAGAAACCCAGGAGAGCCCAGGCCAGCCAGCCGGCAGCAGAGCTCTGGGAGGGGGATGCTGCGGGGCGGGGGGTGGGGGAGGCAGGGAGCTCCTAGAAGCTGCCCCAGGCATGAAAAATCCTAGCTCTGCTCTGTTCCTTCTCCCTGAACTGGAAAGACCACATTTCACCAGGGCCGACACTCTGGGCAGTTCAGGTGCACCCTTCAAAGGCCCGATGGGGGCTGTTTCTCGACTTCCTGTGCTTTCCCAGCCTGAGCCTGGAGGGGGCGGGGCGGGGGGGCAGGCAGACCTCAGTGCAGCCTTGGCAGGCAGCCTCTTTCCAGAGGGAGCCGCTCCTGGACCCGATGGCTGGGAACCAGCACACACTCGACTCCTGACTTTCCAGAGGCGTCCCTGTCACTCTCCTGGGGAACCCGCCGTGACGGGGCCTCGGCGGGGGTGTCTGCCCGACTCCCTCAGCTGGCACCCGCAGCACCGCCTCCCCTCCTCCCCTCCTCAGGGCATGGCGACCCGTGCCAACGAAGGGCCCCATCCAGCAGACGTGGCCTCAGAACCCCTCCCCTCTCACAGGTCACGGAGGCCAGGGACAGGACGAGCAGAGAGCAGCCAGGGAGATGGAGGCAGAAGCAGGGCCAAGCGCAGGGAGGGGCACAGAGCAGCGCAGAAAGACGAGGAAAAGGTGTCGGGAAAGGCAGTCAGCTGAGCTGACCCCAAGACAGAGCCGGCTGTGTGTGAGGTGACCGAGTACCATGCAGCTCGGGCAGACGCCATCTGGGCACACGCGATTGAACCAAGGGCCCACCTTCGTGTCCCATATTCCAGTGAGGGAAACAGACAATAAGAACATAACGGACCGGGCGATGGGGGCAGCTTGGAACATAAACGGTGTGGTTTGGAAGAGCCATCTCACATAAGACAGTCGGGGCAGACTCAGTCAGACAGTGACAACTGGGAAAGGACTTGAAGGAGATGAGGCGGTCCGGAGGGAGGGTGTCCCCAGCAGAGGGAACAGCCAGTGCAAAGGTCCCAGGGCAAAGCGCTCTGGAGGGTGGCAGACACTGTGCTCCTTCCCCAGGGACGCGCCCACCTCTCACAGCCCCCTTCAGGTCAGGGGTCCCGGCTATATGTCCCCCACATCAGAAGGCTGTGGCTCTTGGAAAGCTGCCTTGACCGGCCCAGGTCACTCCACCCAGAGGTGATGTCTTGACTGGTGGCCTGCGCTTTGGGCAGTGAGAAGAAACAATGCCATGTGGGAGGAAGAGGAAAAGGGACAGGCTGAGAGCTCAAGCCGCTGGCCTGGCCACCGCTCCGCTGCAGGACCCGCGTGGGGTCATCGTGCAAAACAGACTGTCATCTGGCAGCTGTGGATGCTGGGACCCCCGTTTCCGAAAACCCAGTGGCAACCGGCACTAAGGACCATAAAAGCGTTTAAACCGTCTACCTGGGGACCAGCCTCACGGGACTTGATCCCGTGGAACATCCGAAGGAAGGAAAGCATCCCAGTCACAGTATTTGCTGCAGCCTTATTTGTAATAAGACAAGCAAAACATCCCCAGCGTCAGGGTAACTAGCCTGTTCTCTCGGCGGGGAGCTGTATCCATTAAAGTGATAAGGACACGGCTGCAGTTAACATCAGAAATCGTGCGAAGTCAAAACACACACACGTGACACGACTATGAACCCCGACGTATACCAGACTGCAGGTCTGAGGAAGTTCCAGGTGAGGACAAAGATCGAAAAGACTAGATAGGGAATGTTGAGTCTCTGGGTAAACATGTTTTTCATGTTTTAACCCCAAAGTCCTCTCGTGTTGCTATGAAGTCATCTTTGCAAATATTTTCTCCAGGACTCTGTATCACAAGGGCAAGCGGCCCAGGTTGGCCCGCCGAGCCCGATCCCCCGAGCCAGCTCAGGGTGACGGCTCAGAGCAGGACGGGCTCCGACCTGGGCCTCTCTGCCCTGAAGGCCCCGTCTGTGGCCTTCACAGACTACTTTACCCCCACATCGGAGACGGTGAGGCTTAAACGGGACAATCCACACCAAGCAGCACATTTCATGCACTCAGCACCGGCCGGGCAGGGGCCATGCCGGTGGTGGTTCTAAGTCACCAAACATTTCATCCATCCAATCCTGGGCCAGCTCCGCTGCGAAGGGGAGAGGCTGACTCAGACTCGGCGCCCAGGCGCAAATCCCGGCCGGGCCTCCAGCTGTGCGATCTGGAGCAAGGCTGTCCACCTCCACTCTGAGCCTCGGTTTCCTCGTCTACAAGGCAGAAAATGGTAGCGACTCTTAAACGCAGTGCTGGCGGCTGTGGAAAGCAGACCCAAGGCTCCTCAAAAAGGTGTTTACAGAAGTGCCACGTGGCCCAGCAATGCCACTCCTAGGTAAATGCCCAGAAGAGCTGAAAACAGGGACTCAAATAAAGACTGAGACATGCCTGTTGATGGCAGCATTATTCGCAACCGCCAAAAGGTAGAAAAATCGCCCAAATGTCCATCCACGATGAGCGGATCAACAAAATGTGACATATCGGAACAATGGAATATTATGCAGTCATGAAAAGGAATGAAGCACCAACACACACTACAACATGGGACCTTGAAAACAAGCGTTGGTCCGTGTGGGTTGGTCTCGGACAGGCCAACCCACACGGATGGAGACGGCAGACCAGCAGCGGCCGGGGCCGGAGCGGGAGGGTGAGGCTTTCTTTTGGGGTGATGGAGATGTTCTGGAACTAGAGGAGGAAGCCACATAGCACCACGCACGCGCTACACGCCACCGAACGGTTCGCTTCAAAATGCTGATTTTATGCTACGTGAATTTTACCTCGATAAATAAATAATTTTTTTAAAGGCACCGCCGTGCCCCGAGCCCATCGAATCTCCCTGGGACTTTCTTCCTTCGTCCCCGCTCCCCAGGTGGTTTAACCAGACGCGGACGACCCTTCCCATGAGCCTTACGCAAGCCCTCTCGGGGCACCCCACAAAGTCCTCTGGACTCCCTGTGCTTCCCTGTTGGCAGGTGGGGCAGGTCGCTCCCGCCTACTTCCTGGGTGGGTCTGCTGTTCCCCAAGACTCGGTGTCGGAGAGAGGCCACTGTTCCTCGCTCCTGCCTCAGTCAGGTACCAGGACCCGTGATTAATTTACAGTCCCCACCACGGCAGAATTGGGAGTCTCGAAGTCCCAGCGCCGACTCCCCATTTAACCCACGTAAGCACATCAGTTTTCAC
>NW_011889227.1:467845-474072 GCF_000151845.1 Pteropus vampyrus | reverse complement strand
GAGACGGTGAGGCTTAAACGGGACAATCCACACCAAGCAGCACATTTCATGCACTCAGCACCGGCCGGGCAGGGGCCATGCCGGTGGTGGTTCTAAGTCACCAAACATTTCATCCATCCAATCCTGGGCCAGCTCCGCTGCGAAGGGGAGAGGCTGACTCAGACTCGGCGCCCAGGCGCAAATCCCGGCCGGGCCTCCGGCTGTGCGATCTGGAGCAAGGCTGTCCACCTCCACTCTGAGCCTCGGTTTCCTCGTCTACAAGGCAGAAAATGGTAGCGACTCTTAAACGCAGTGCTGGCGGCTGTGGAAAGCAGACCCAAGGCTCCTCAAAAAGGTGTTTACAGAAGTGCCACGTGGCCCAGCAATGCCACTCCTAGGTAAATGCCCAGAAGAGCTGAAAACAGGGACTCAAATAAAGACTGAGACATGCCTGTTGATGGCAGCATTATTCGCAACCGCCAAAAGGTAGAAAAATCGCCCAAATGTCCATCCACGATGAGCGGATCAACAAAATGTGACATATCGGAACAATGGAATATTATGCAGTCATGAAAAGGAATGAAGCACCAACACACACTACAACATGGGACCTTGAAAACAAGCGTTGGTCCGTGTGGGTTGGTCTCGGACAGGCCAACCCACACGGATGGAGACGGCAGACCAGCAGCGGCCGGGGCCGGAGCGGGAGGGTGAGGCTTTCTTTTGGGGTGATGGAGATGTTCTGGAACTAGAGGAGGAAGCCACATAGCACCACGCACGCGCTACACGCCACCGAACGGTTCGCTTCAAAATGCTGATTTTATGCTACGTGAATTTTACCTCGATAAATAAATAATTTTTTTAAAGGCACCGCCGTGCCCCGAGCCCATCGAATCTCCCTGGGACTTTCTTCCTTCGTCCCCGCTCCCCAGGTGGTTTAACCAGACGCGGACGACCCTTCCCATGAGCCTTACGCAAGCCCTCTCGGGGCACCCCACAAAGTCCTCTGGACTCCCTGTGCTTCCCTGTTGGCAGGTGGGGCAGGTCGCTCCCGCCTACTTCCTGGGTGGGTCTGCTGTTCCCCAAGACTCGGTGTCGGAGAGAGGCCACTGTTCCTCGCTCCTGCCTCAGTCAGGTACCAGGACCCGTGATTAATTTACAGTCCCCACCACGGCAGAATTGGGAGTCTCGAAGTCCCAGCGCCGACTCCCCATTTAACCCACGTAAGCACATCAGTTTTCACGTATAGAATTCATAGCAGATGTCTGGACTTCCCTTCCAACAGCCGGTATGTTTCACACTGTTCACATGGTTACGCTAAACACAGCCCAACTCAAAGGTAACCCAATCCTTCGCTATGACACCAAGACCGGCGATGTTTTTAGGACATGCCTTATTGATATTCACCAAGCGTTACGCTGCTCGCTGGAGCAGGCCGGGGCCTGGACGCAAGCTACGGACTCACCAGTCAGGAATGGGCCCGTGTCCCGCGCCAGCCCTGAGGGGAAGGCCAAGAAAGAAACGAAAGACAGCACGGGGCCACACTCAAGCAGCCCACAATTTAGTTGGGCGGGACCCACATTAGGTGCGCGCACGCGCACGCACACGTGGACAGGTGCCGTTAACCACCTAGGTGAGAAGAAAAGGCAAATGAATGACATGGACAGGAGGTGCCTGGAGGAAATGAGCTGTCAGATGGACCTGGCAGGCTTGCTGGAGGAGGAAGAGCTGGCTGTGGGTGGCCCTGGCAGGCTTCCTGGAGGAGGGGAGACGAGAGCCTTGAAAGATGAACAAGACTTAGCGAATGCTGAGCATGCCCTGGCCTGACACCAAGATACATCTACGCACTCGAGTTAATTAATTCCACTCACAGGGCTCATAAACAACTTCCCTAACAGCTCCGAGTGCCTTCGAGCCTGAGGATCTCAAACTGGTTATTCACGCTACCCACCCTACCCACCATCTGCACCCCCAACCCCAGGGGCAGGAGTCCCTCCTTGCCACCTCTGCCAGCTGCCGCACCTCCAGGTATTCCCGGGCCCACTCCCACCTCCCCTCTACTCCGGTACCCGTCCGGCCCTGTGCCAGCACCACGCGCCCAGGGAAGAAGGCTTCGCGATCCGCCCGACGCCTGGCGAGCCGGTCCCTCCTGCTCATCTTCCCTCCAGGTGCGCTGGCCCCACCACCCGCTCTCACATTCACACTCGGCTTCCAGGTTCTCCGAAACCTCTGCTGCGATTTTTATGGCATTTTATTTAAAGTTTTTACAATGTGAAAAGGCAAAAAATGTCACAGCTTAGCCGGGGAGACAGAGGGGTGTGCACTGATGCCTTACTGTGTGAAAGCCTGGCTTTCACAGTTTATTAAATTTTGCCGGGAGACCAAGAGGGATGACGGCTGCACGACAATGCGAATGTACTTAATCCTGCCGAACTGGACACTTTCCGACGGTTACAATGATAAATTGTATGTGTATTTTAACACAGTTGAAAATAACAGAAATAAATAAAAGCTGAGGCTGTAATAATATTACGGAATAGTATCAGCTCCTAAAAAGCATGACTTAGAACTACAGTTACAGGCTTCATCTAGGCTTTTGTTTTTAAATGTTGGCTGGTCGCTAATGCACGTCCATGTCATACTATTCATTCATTTATTTAAGCCAGTGTAGACTCATCTATTCCTATTTCGTGAAATGGGTTAAGATCCAATGTTCCCATTTATTTGATGTTCAAAGTTTCCTAGACCTGGACAGCGAGAGCCCTTTTGAGCTGGCTCTTGTGTCCTCTTGGCATGTCCCCATCATGTCTTGAGGATTTCTTTACTTTCTGGCACAAAAACATGTCCTAGGCTTCTGCGTGCTTCTCCGTGCCCCAGCCTCAGCATCGGCCTTTTCCCGAGGGGCTCTGGAAAACAACCTTAGGAAGCCAAGACCTGGGCCCTGGGTGAGCTCACTGCCACGGGGCATCCCAGCCTCCAGCCCTGGAAACACGCCCACCACCCATCCTCAACAACGCAGGCTCTGAGAGGGCGCCCAGTCACTAAAATGCACGTACGCTCCCCAGACCAGTGCCCACGGAGCCTTCGTGGTCACTCCCGGACACGTGCGTGCAGAGGGGTGAAAACATCGGGTCGCCCAGCCGAGGTGGAACGAGGTGGCCCCGAGCTGCTGTGTTCCAGCCCGGGCCGTAAACTCGCGCCCTCCTCGAAGCTTAGTTGGTGCCATGCTGTGCGCATCTCTGTGCTCCTCGTCGGTGACCTCGCTGTTTGAAACGGCCCCGGGGCACGGTGCCGACGTGCTGTCCGCTGTTTGCAAACACGTGAAGCCTTCCGTGTGCCTCACGGGCAGAATGCGTGTTAGACCGGCTTCGCTCAGCCCCGAGTGACAGGGCTGCTGGCCGGGGGTTCAGTATGAATGAATCGACGAAATACGTTACATCAGGCGTCTTTAAACAGGAACACGTGTAAAGCAAGGTGGGGTTTTCAAAAACGAAGGCTGGCAGGAGCCTAACGCTGTGTTTCCCCGGGGAGCAGCTGGTTCAGTATTTGCAAATTCAGTATCTGCAGTGACTTTTCTCAAACCATTACCGCGAACGATGAGACGCGACTCTGTGTCTCAGCCACGTCTACACATACGACTCTGTGGCTGTCCGTCTTTCCCTCCGCGTGCGCACACACATGGCAGAACCCGTGAGTTCGCAGCAATCTTTGCGATTTTGCACGTTTCCTTGGGGTGCTTTCTGGTCTTCCCCTTTTCGACGCTTGTCAGTAGAAAAGTGGAAACCCAGCGTTCCTGAGTGTCTGTATATTGACTTATGCGCTAATATAACCGACTCCCACGGCCTCTGCTGGCCTGCCGCCTCCCCCCTCACCCCCACCTTCCCTCTCAGACGTGGGTGCCCCGGGCCACGTCACCACGGGCACCTCTATGTGGCACCCCTTCACCCCCCCACTTCCTCGAAGGCCAGGTGCCGACATTTCTGCACAGGGAAGGGAAAAGCACTGTTGGAAATGAACGGCACTAAACCGACAGATGGATCTGGGGGAACGTGACATCTCTCTGACATCACCTTCCCATCCATGAACATGTACGCAGGTCTCCTCTGGCGTCTGTGAAATTTCGTTATTTTTCACATCTACAGTCTTGCACATCATGACGTAGGGACATCCTAGGTCCTTTAAATAAAATCCGAACCATCATCTTTTAAAAGAAAGAAAACTAGCGTGACTATCACAGAGCGAGAGACCGCAAAATTCCTGTGAATCTCACGATGAAACGTGAAATCTCAAAAAGACACTTGGACTGGGGCAGAGGGCGATGTTCAAGGCAACAGAGACGCTCCCAGTCCCCGGGCAGGAAGTTCTAGTCCCCCTCCGAGAAGAAATGTGTGAAAAGCGCTGATCTGGCCCAAACGGTGGGGACCAAGGAGAAAGCAGGTGCGTGGGAGGGAGACGCCCACTCACAGAGCGGTCAGTCCCTGTGCTCCCAGCGCGGCCAAGAACCAAGCGCTGGGCTGCGGAGGAGCAAGGCCAGGGCCCTCCCGATGCTGGGAACGTCACTGCTCCGCCTCAGATGCTCACGGAACTTTCTTAATGAAGGGGGAGGAAGTATTAAACGCCCACACTCACTTTCATGTGGGCAGTTCCTGGAAGCCGGGGCCCTCCCGCCCCATGTCTGTGTCCCTGGCACGCAGCTCGCGGGAGGCGAGAGGCACCTGTGCTGCTCTCTCCCTGGGGCGCCAGGGGTGCCGTGAGCCCTCCCGCAACCGGACGACCACGATGCCAGCGACAGAGTTCCATGTTTATCTCTGGCTTTGAACCAACACAGCCGTGCTTGACGCGGTGACACAAACCGCAGTGGTCCACACACTCTGAAGGGGAGGCTTGCTTTTTACGACAATAATAAAACCTCAGATTTTCTTTAACTGAACAGATGTCTTGCTTTTTTAACGGAAAGCCCAGCACACTCAAACTCGCAGGCCTGAAAGGGCTGAGCCCAGCGGAAGCCCTGAAAACACCTCCGAATGCCCCGAACTCCACCCCCGACCCCAGCCTCCATGGCCCTGACCTCTCACAGCCCCCAAGGTCTCTCCCACCCATCCGCCCACCTCAGGACCCACTGAGCCAGGAAACACCTCCAAATTTTTCTCCTGGCCCCCCAACTTGGCCCCAGCAACCCAAGCTCCCCTACATTGACCCCCCTCCCACCAGTCTCCAGCAGACCCGACCCTCTCCACCTCTGAGCCGGCAGCCATTCCCGCCCCCAAGAGTCTCCCAGGTGAAGGCCCAGGGCTTCGGTGAGCCCCCCAGCTGCCCCACCTCCCCGAGCGTGTTGTCTGTACTGTCCTCAGGCAGGGCCCACACCCGGCCACCCCAGGGCAGGGATGGCCAATGCCGCCCACAGGGCCCCATGCAGAGCAGGGCCTGGATGCCAAGGGGCTTCTGGCAGAATTCTCTCCTTCTACCTTTGCCATTTCAGGTGTTATCACCATAATGATCAACTTATTGATCTGTGAGCTGCTGACATCGGCATAAAAATAATGAGAATAAACACTGTGTTCAGCTTCAAATGAGGAGAGACCATAGCCGAGGTGGCTGGAGGACTGTAACCGTCCCGAGGGCAGCCAGCCTCGTCCCAAACCAACGATGCTGGTTATGAAGAGCTTTGATCACGACCACGTGGGTGGGGGGGTCGGGACAGACAAAACCAGAGTGGTACCTCCCCGGGCCAGGCGGGTGGGTGAAGGCTGGGAAGCCGCTGGAGGAACCTTCCAGAACACTTGGAAGGTCTGCTCTCGACCTGGGCTCACACGATGAGCTGGGGACATTTATCAAGAGATGCGCCATCACTGGCTACAGAACAAAGGCCACGGCCTCTCGTCCCCGCCTTCCCTGAGGCCAGCACAGGGTCTGCGTCCTGCTCCCCGCCCCGCACACCCCGCCCGGCTCCTGGTGCCTGCCCACGGCTGTCTTCACTCCACGCACTGGCCCTCGTCCCCTCAGCCAGGCCCCGGCGCCCACCGCAGCCTGGAGCTCACCCTTGTCCTCCCAGCTCCGTCATCCGCTTGGGCTGTCCCCCAGCCCCCATTCTAGTCTCTCAGACCCTAACGCACACACACGTGCTCACGCACACTCACTGTGACATGCACGCGTGTGCACGGACACAGCCCTATAGGAAGGTGGCAATTAACCCCATGGCCCAGGCAAGTTCCCAGAGCAGGGACCACATTTCAAAGGTCAGGGAAGCA